>NW_020664868.1:4085854-4105679 GCF_002925995.2 Terrapene triunguis | reverse complement strand
GCTCTAACCACTGAGCCACTCCTGGAGACAGCCACATATGTTTTGAAAAGTCCACATCCAGTAGCAACGCGCCCCGCTCCCCGCCCCGGTTTCTTCTTTCATTCTGGGTTTGGACAGGGTTGGTTTGACGGCCTTTCCCTGAGGCGGGGGCCACCCCCACCCCACGCCCTCCGGCCAGCGCAGGAGAACCCAAGAGGGAACTGGCCCAGCCTGTGACCTCAGCCCCAGGCAGGAGAAAAGCAGCGAGGGAAGCAGCAGCAACAGGCCAGCTGGGTTTGCCGGGTGATGCAGGCGAGGCCAAGGAGCCAGGGGTGGAATTTCTCCTCTCAGGGCTCCGGCAAGCAGGTAGTTGTGGCTAGATCGGTTCAGGTTTTCAGCTCTCCTTTAAATTAGCCCTGCGGGACCCTCGGCCCAGGCCGGTTCGGGCAGCGTCACCAGCCGTTCCTGGATCATCTCATTAAAGGCATCTCCCTGCTGAATTCAATGCGGTGCCGTCCTTCAGGAGGGGGGCGGGTATTGGGATGGGCATGCAGGCAGGAGTCCTGGGAATGGTTCAGAGCGGGGAAGGGGTGTGTGTGAATGTGCCCGTCTGTGGGGCAGTGCCGGGCGGTGTATTCATTTTGGTGCACCAAGGACTCCCCCCGCACCCCACCCCATGGCATGCCTGCAGTGCTGCTGTTTCCCAGCAGGGGGCGCTGTGACACCACAGCTGTATTAGGCACCGCTGACCCCAGCCGGCAGAGACCCCTGGGCCCACAGACCCCCATCCTCACAACTCGGGGTGGGGGGGCCAGGCCGTGGGGACCCGGTTGCCTCGCATCCCAGATCTGGGTGGACACCAGAGCTCGGGGAGGGGACGGAGTGAGCCTGGTCCCAGATCCCAGCCTGGCAGCCCTATCCGTGCCAGCGCTGTGCCCCCAGCCCCTCTGGCATGGGCTCCCCCCAGGCGTTGGGCTGGATCCTGCTAGGGGCAGCCTGGAACCTTGCAGACGAGCACACAGGGTCTCGGCTTCCACCCACACCAGGCCTTGCTCCGCAGCCTCTCCTAGTGAGGGCGCTTCGCGGGGCGACCCAGGCCCCCTCCTGTGGCCGTGGGAGGGGCTGGATTGTGGGGGAGAGGGCTGAGATAGATGGGCAGAGGGAGGAATGGGGTGTGGAGGGGAACACCGAGGGCTGGGGGGAAGGAAGAGATGGGGGCAGTAGAGGGGATGGGGGGAGAGCTGAAGGAAGGTGCAGCGCTGCAGTTGCAGGGGAGGGCATATTCACACACGTGCTGTCCTCCATGAGATGGGTGGTTTCCTGGGTCATGCAGCCTGGCAGAAGCCAAGCTCTGAGGGGCTGTTGGCAGCCAGCGCGGGCCAGTCTCCCCAAACCAGGCAGGGGACGTACATCCCCGACGGTGCCCAGATCACACCCGGGGCTCCCCGCTCAGCCGGTTCCCCAGCTCCCAGCAGGAGCGGGCAAAGGGCACCCACGGAGCCTAGCACACCACCAGCCAGGTTTGCATCTCACGGGCGTGTGCGTGGGGGGCAGGGAATGGGGGGGCAGCAGGGGGGAGGGGCAGCGGGGAACCCAGCCCCTCTGACAAACCCTGCAGCTCCCTGGGATTGCAGCAGGTGAGTGATCTGGGCAGTGAGTTTAGCCCAGCTCGGAAACCCCCTCCCCCCTCACTCCCGGCCATTCCCCAGGCAGCAGACAGCACATCTGTGCAGGGGTGGAGAGCCAGGCTGCTGCAAATCAGCAGGGGGCGCTCTCCCCTCACAGTCAGTGCTGGCCCCGGCTCAGTGTTAGGGGGTGCTGTGCTCCAGGGAGTGGGGCGGGGTGCCCCTCCCTTGAATGGTGGCATTTCACTGCTAGGTGAGTCATTCCTATGTTTGCACCTGGCACACGAACCCTACTCTGGGACTGGTGCCCCCAGGCCATCCTACCACGCAAATAACACCCCACCCTAGAGGTGGCTGCATTGTGGTGCTGGGTGCAGGTCCATTGAGACACATTTAGGGCCCTGGTACATCATGTTCGCTGGGGCCCCACCCCACCTCCTCCCATGTCACCTCAGTTACAGACATTTTGGGAGCCCCCCATGCTCAGGAAGGCCGGTACAATAGGCCCCCTTTCATCTCATCAGCCCAGAGGTGGCCGCATCTCAGCCCACCTGGGACAATCCTGTCTGTGCTGCAGTTCCCAGGACCTAGCACTGCCTCTCTGCCACGTGCCGGGGTGAGAGGAACCGGCTCGATATGGCGGCTCGGGTTCGGCGCAGGCCGCGGCTTGGATTTCGCCTCGTCAGGTGCTTTTCCTTCACCTCCCCCAGAGGCAGCGACAGGAGGGAAGGGGATGATTTGGTCCGGAGGAGGCGCAGCAGCGAAGGGCCGGGGTGGCGGAGCCAGCATGGCCTTATCACAATGAGATTCCGACACCGGAGCCGGGCCAGAGCTCGGGATCAATCCCTCTCCCCCTGGGATCCTGGCCAGGCCGAGCTGCAGCTGGAGCC
Organism: Terrapene triunguis; assembly: GCF_002925995.2. Lineage (NCBI taxonomy): Eukaryota > Metazoa > Chordata > Testudines > Emydidae > Terrapene > Terrapene triunguis. Next base: position 4,103,185 of record NW_020664868.1, on the reverse strand, counting down.
GGTGACCCCCCTCCATCCATCTCGCCACTGCAGCACTGCATCCCTTCCCCGCTCTGGGTCCCCCCCACAGCTGCCTCTTGTGCCAGGATCTGGGGAGAGGCAGGCCTGAGGGGGTTGGTCTGTCCAGGCCACCAGGCAGGAATCCAGTCCCCCATTCCCTGGGCGTTAACAGCCCAGAATCTTTCAGCAGGGCTGGGAAGTGACCCCACACCCCCAGGGGCAGGAAGGCTCTAGCTCCGACCCACCCCAGCTCCCAGGGAGGCGCTGGTGCCCAGCTAGCACCGGACAAGTCCCCAAGGGTGCCACAAGCCAGGGTGCTGGCAGAAGAGTGGGCCTAGCTGTTTCCCTGCCCGGGCTGGGTCAGACCCGCCAGGCAAGGAAGTGTCGGGTACAATGTGGAGCCAGCGTTGGCCAGCACCGGGTGGGGTGTGTCAGGTCTGACGTAGGCAGATGCCCCCTCTGCCCCATGCCACGTTGTTGCCCCTTCCCACCAGCCCAGGCCGCCCAGTACCATCTCTCCTCCTGAGCCCCTGCCCATCGGGGCTCAGCCCCTCGCCCCAGCTGAGCAGATGTCCTGCCAAACGGCCCATCTGTCCCTTGATCAATAATTCATCCCCTCCCCAGCAGTAACCGATCTGGCCCGGCGGCTGCGCGGCGGGAAAGGGGCTGTCCTGTGAGAGAGCAACACAAAGTCACTTTGAGAGCGGAGCAGAGCGCGGGGGCCCCGGGGGGTCGAGTTTCACTGGCTGAGGAGCAGCTGGGCCCAGGGGTGAGCTCATGCTGAGACAGCGCGGAGGAAGAGATGCCCGCAGATCCAGCAGCGCTGCCAGCACCGACCCACGGCGGCTCCGTGCACAAAGGAATAGTGCGGGGCTGGCTGGCTGGCTCAGGGGGGCAGGGAATGGGACCTTCCCCCTCTAGCCCAGGGGGTCTCAACCTCTTTGAGGCCCCCCGAACAGGCGATAACAGCACCGCAGCCCGCCTGTGCCCAGCAAGGGGTTTTCAGCACAGCTAGTAGCCGAAGAGCTGAATTCAATGGCTAGCTAGTTACACCCCCCTGCCTAGAACACACAAAAGGAGAATACAGGGACAAAAATAAACCCGAGCCAGGGCTTATGCCTGGTTTATTTCGGTGGACCCTCTGAAACCTGCTTGCGGCCCAGCCCCCCAGCTGAGAACCGCTGCTCTGGTGCCGATCCTGCCATAGGGGTGGGGAATGGGGCCTTTCCCCTCTGGGGACGCTGGCTCCGATCTGGCCCCTGGGGGGGTTTGGCTGGCACGGGGGGGGGGGCGGGAGGAGAAGAGAAGAGGGTGATTTGGACCTTTCCAGATTATTCTCCCATTCAAAGCCCCCACCCCACCCCACCAGCAGGGCCCATCAGTTGCTCCCCCAGCTGCCATGCGGTGGCCCCCGTAAAGGAGTTGGGAGGTCTCCCTCCCCCCTCAGAGGGTCAGCTGTTCCCGTCCCAACAGACTCTCAGTGGCTGCTCCCTCCTCCCAACCCTAGCTCGAGCAGGGGGTGTTGACAGCACAGGGCGAATCAGCCCAGCCTGCCGCTGCTGCTCGGTTGACAGACAGAGGCCATCAGGCCGCAGGGCCCTTGAGCCAGTGCCTGGGCCCAGCCCTGCATCCAGCCACAGCTTTGTAAAGTCTCCGCAGCCTGCCTTGCCCACAGGTCGCCCATCCTTGTGGCATCTGGCCCCCTTCGGCTCCTCACACAGAGACCAGCTCTGGGGAGGGGAAGAGCCAGAGCCGCAGGGCAGGGAAGAATGTAGCTCCCACGGGAGAAGCCAAACAGCCTGTTACCCATAAGGGGACGATGTGAACCAACGTTTAAAGCATGTGGGTCCCATCCCTGCCCCATCCGACCACCCCTTTCTGGAGGAGAAGCAGTGGAGTGTGGGTCTAACTGTGGAACAGGCCTTCGGCCTCCCAGACTATTTACAGCCAACAGCGGGCCCTCTCCCGTCCCAGCCTGGCTCACATGACAGTGCCTGCCAGCAGCCTAGCCCCCTCATGGAACTGCCAGCAAGATCCACCCCATGTCACCGGCCGCGCCACCTCTCCGCCCCAAAGCAGGCAAGAGACAGCTGGAGAAATCAAGCTGGTTTATTACAAAAGACCCTGGTGTGACCCGTTTGCTGCAAGGAGAGGAGCTGCCCTGGAGGCTGGGGCTACAACTTACAAGACCCCGCTCCTGAAACTGCCCCGTGGACACAAGGAACCCGGGACACAAGGATCCACTAGCTCGGATGCCGCTGGAGGATCAGGGCCAGGGGAGCTGTCGACGCCAGGGATTTCTGCACCGATGAGCTGTGGGATTGTACCAGGCATGACTTACCCCCAGCCCAGGCAGGGTCTGGAGGTTCAAAGTGAGGGGAAGAGGCTACTTGGTCCCTGTCCCGCTTTATAGCTGAGCAGAGTAGTAAAATCGCCTCAGCTAGTCCCGCTGGAACCAAGCCAAGGCTGATGCTATGCTGAAGCTGTCTACACTAGGAGCTGAGCGGTGTTTCAAATCACATTCGCTACCTCGACTTCCCTGGCGCCTCGCTCAGCTGGAGAGCGGGACCCGAACTCTCAAGTACAACTGCTGCGCAGTCTGGGGAAGCGGAGGTTCAAGTGGGGCAGCCGTCACGCGCGCCTGGTGCCTCTCTGCGGGGCGTTTGCAGTAGGGTAGCTCTGCAGTGTGGAAATCCCCAGGGTAGCCAGCCCCCCCACCCAAATCAGACGACTACAGCAGCCGGCTCCCCTTGAAAAGACACCTTTGAAGAGCCGTTCAGAGACAATTCTGCTGAGAGGTCCCCCCCTTCTGTTAGGCTGAGATTCCCGGTGCTTTCCTTTAGGAAACCTCAGTGCTCCCCATTCCTAGCAACTGAGCCCGAGAGCAGGTCCGTCGGGGGGCCTACGAGCTAAAGAGCCTCTCACCTCTGTGCCGCCGAGTCTGCAGCCCCCAGCAGCAAGGCTACGGGTGGGCACCGAGATCCTGGGTAAATCCAGAGAAGCGGCGCCAGGACACTGGCTCCTTTCAGCTTTGGGCGGGTGGGTGATGGGCGTGGGGAGCCACCAGCCGGGGATGGACTTGCAGCAGCTGGGATCTCCTGACCAGTTCTGCTCCCGGAAACCCCCTTCCAATCCCACGGGAAGGTGGGAGGTGGAGGCAGCAACGGGGCGGGCAGGGGAGCTGTGCCCAGCCCTCGGCGCTCTAAGGGCTAATAAGGGAGGTACAGGCGACACCTGGGGAGAGCTCAGCAGAGCTGTTTCTGAACGGGACGGTCTTCACAAGCGATGCAGCCAGCAGGCTTCATCCAGAAGGGCTGGAGGCAGGTTCCCCGCTCAGCCTGGCTCTGGGTCACGCCAGGGTGAGGCTGGGGCCTTGGGACAGTTCTCTATTTGCCGGCGATGAGGGGGTTCCTCAGCACCACAATGACAGAGTCCCCCCGCAGGAACATCTTGGAGATGTAGCGATCCTTGTTGACGGGCTTGGATTTCTTCTTGCCCTTGCCGCTCTTGGGCACCTCCGTCCACATCTCCTTGACGTTCTCCAGCACCATGTTACAGTGCCTGGAGGGGGAGAGTGGGGGAGGGGAGGGGATCAGTGACTCAGGGACACAGCAGTGGAGCTGGGAGGAACCACTGACGACCTAGACCCCATGGCCGGAGAGGAAGCCGCTCATTGCAGCCTCTGACCTGGCATCCCCTCTGCTAAGCCGGTCCCGCTGAGCTCATTCCTGCTGGAATCAACTACTTAGTGCAGCAGTCGGGTTCTACCAAGGAGGTGGTGGAAAAACTGTAGGTCCTTCCACGTTCCCTCCCAGACCTGGAAATACATCCCGGCAGTCCTGCCACTCAGTGCCCCCGCCATGCCACTAACCACTAGGTCACCCTCCCACAGCAGGGAAAAGAACCCAGGAACTCTGGCTCCCAGCTCACTGGACAACATCCCACCCACTCTGTACTGCAAAATGGGTGGGGGATCCTTCTGCTCTTGCTGGGGAACGGGGCAGGCATAAACCGCAGCCCCCTGGGGTCCGGCTGTGAAGGAAGGGTATTTTAAGTGTATGGGGGGGGAGGAAACCGCACCTGTCAAAGGCCTTGACGCGTCCCAGCAGCTTCTTGTTGTTGCGACAGTTGATCAGCACCTGGGTGTTGTTCTTGACCGACTGGGTGAGGACGGACAGGGGCCCCGTGTTGAACTCCTCCTCCTCCCGCTTCTGCAGCTCCTCAGGGGTCATCTCGCTCTTGGGTTTGTTTAAGAGGCTCCTGCAGGCGCAGAAGGGGAAGACACGGCATTCATGGAGCCTCTGCCACTCCCTCCTCCTCCTGCCACCCCATCTGGGGTGTCCCAGCAGGGCAAAGGGCCCCATCTCTCGGGCTGCCTTGTCCCTGACACCCCACGGCGACACGGCACTACCAGCTGGGTGATTCAGTCCTCACTTCCCCATAACCCCCCCACCTCTAGGTACCTCTACACAGCAGTAGGGGTGTGATTCCCAGCTCGCCTGGACGTACAGGCACTAGGGTCTGCTTGAGCTAGTGTTTGTGGTGGATCGGGCCTGCTGTCCCAGTATCTGCCGAGGGTCTCTGACTGGCTCGTTCTCGGTGCAGCTAGGCATTTCGGGCCGAGCTAGCAGAGGTATGGCTAGACGAGTGGGACTCTCACTCCCAGCTGCAGTGGAGAGGTACGCTAAGGCTCGCTCTATAGCCCGTAAAGCTGCCGGGCGGGAACGTGTCCATTTCGATGACATTTCATTTCGAGCAAAATGTCCCAGAGCGTTTCCATCAGGCCCAGCGCTCTATTTCTACCAGCCCGGAGCGTTTGGCGTTTTCCTGTCAAAACCCCAGGTGATAAATGATACAAACCAACCAAAGTCCTAGTCAAAACGCCTCGCTTTCACGTCGCCGGAAAAAGGTCAGCCGTTCAGTGGGGCTGCAGCTGGGAACGGGAACATTTCAAAGTGTGGCTATTTCCCGCAGAACAGAGATGCCGCCCGGGGGTCCGCTCTACCGCCGCCCGGGGGTCCGCTCGGCGGGGGCCACGCTGCCCTTCGGCGGGGACCCCTCAACTGTCTCAGGGAGGGCGGGCGGCATGTGCTGAATGGGGGGGGGGGGGGGGGGGGGGGGGGGGGGGGGACTAGCCCCTCCCCCGGCTCTCTCATCTTCCAGTCAGGAGGGGGGGTGACTCAAACCTCCCCTTTGCTGTCCCCCCGCCCCCTTCCCCGGATCCCCAGCAGCGACTCTTCTCGGGGCGGGGCATCTCCCACCCCACAGCCCGGGCGGGGAGCCCCCCGGGCCAATGCCCCGCTACGGAGCGGGGATGAACGCGCGATCCCCAGGCCAGGGGGCTCCCCCCATAGACGGGGGGGGGGGTTAGGGGGCGGGGGGGCCCAGGCGCTCCATGCCCCCGCCCGTCGGGTCCGGGGGGGGGAGCGCTGGTGAATGGATGGAGGGAAACGGAGCAGACGCCATCTGCCCCCCCCCCCGCCGCCAGGCCCCCTCAGCTCTGCCCCTCCCCCACCGCAGCTGCCCCCTCAGCTCTGCCCCTCCCCCACCGCGGCTGCCCCCCTCAGCTCTGCCCCTCCCCCTCCGGCCTCCTCACATGACGCCGCCGCCGCTCCCGCGCTCACACACGCGCCGCCAAGAACCTCGCGCCGCCGCCGCTGCTGCCGCCGGGACTTTCCGCTTCCGGGTGACGGGTGAGGACGCGTGCGCACTGCCCGGCCTGGGAAGTGCGGCCCCACTTCCGGCGCCCGAGCGGCCGCGCGCCTCCGGCTACGGGGCGGCCGGAGGGACCAGAGAGCGCGGAGCGCGAAGGGGCCGCGGCCGCCCTGGGGCTCCGCCCGGCGGCAAGCACCGGAGGGCGGGGCCAGAGTCAATGGGGCGGGGCCAGACCCAAAGGGGGGCGGGGCCTCAACCCATGGGCAGAACCAGGCGGTGGCCCCCTGCGGGGGGGCGGAGTTTGCAGCTGGGACAAAGTGACCCAGGCTGGTCCCAGCAAAGGGGGCAGGGGGAGCCCCATGACCTGGTAACCCAAGAACCAGGGGTCACCCAGTGAAATGAACAGGCAGCAGGTTGAAAACAAACAGAAGGACGTATTTCTTCACCCAGCGCACAGTCAACCTGTGGAACTCACTGCCGGGGGATACCGTGAAAGCCAAAAGTATGACTGGGCTCAAAAAAGAACTCGATAAGTTCCTGAAGAATAGGTCCATCGATGGCTATTAGCCAGGAGGCTCAGGGACACAATCCCATGCGCTGGGTGTCCCTAAACCTCTGACTGCCAGAAGCTGGGAATGGGCGGCAAGGGATGGATCACTCAATAATTGCCCTGCTCTGGTCATTCCCTCTGAAGCATCTGGCACCAGCCACTGTGGGAAGACAGGATATTGGGCTAGATGGACCTTTGGTCTGACCTAATATGGCCATTCTTGTGTAACCAGTGACTTGAAAATAAATTAAACAGTGGGAAAATTGAGTAGCCAGTGCCAGGCGATGGGTACCGCGGGGGACGATTTGTGGGGACTTGGTCGCACCTAGTGCTAACCTGCAAGGCAAAGCCAGGGCTGGCCTAGGGGAAGACTGAATAGCAGGCTATATTGATGCAAGCCATGTGGATACCAGTGCAGGATCAGGGCCTGGTTAAACCACGTGGATCCCATGCAGGATCAGGGCCTGGTTAAGCCATGTGGATCCCATGCAGGGTAGGGGGCAGGATCAAGCCCCAGCGGTCTAACTCCATAGCCCTGCTGTGGATAGTCCAGCCCCATAGCATTGCGGCGGGCAGATAGCCTGGGGATGGGGGACAGGATCAGGCCCTAGCAGCCCAGCCCCATAGATCTGGGATTCGGGCTGCTGTCCGTCTCATGTTTTCTGTCTCCTCCTATGGGATCCCCTGCCCCACTGTGGTGTGCCGGGGGGCAAGGACATGGGGTCTCCCTGGCCTGGCAGAGCCAGGAGCTTCACGGAACACATTTAAGCTCCTAAATGTCAACAGGCAACTCTGCAGGCAGTTGCCTGGGCCTATGTTTAATCAACAGCGGCCTCTGGTTACAGCCAGCTGCCTGCCCGTCTCGCCTGGTCATTTGGCTCCCTGCGCACCGCAAGCGGCTCCAGGGCGGTTTGGATTGGTGCCCTGGGCACTGGGCGGGTGCAGGGAGTGGGGTGGGCGCCAGGGCCAAGTGTGCTTAGATTTTCCACTCGCTTCTCCTATCCTGCCACTGCCCAGTTTGGACACGGACAAGAACCAGATAGATAGACAGATAGATAGATGATTAGATTAGATAGATTGGGGTGTGTATGGGGATAGAGAGACAGATAGATAGATAGATAGATTAGATAGATGGGTGTGTATGGAGATAGATTAGATTAGATTCAATATTAACAAACCTAGTAAAACTCCCTGTAAATGTCCGACTTCTCTTTCCAAGTTTCTCCTTTGTGAAAATGCCCCTTTTGTGCCCCCCAAGCCGGTGACGAGCCATGTCCTGATCCGGTGCCCGACCCTGCAAGGGTCTTGCGCCCTCGGTACCTGGCTGGGTCGGGCTCCATACGGCTCTTTGCTTGTTCGCAGTCAGCTGCTCCCACGGCGAGGGGCCAGCCCCTCCAGTGTTGCCAATTTCCCCCGCTGTGTCCCAGCCGTTGGATTGGCGGTGATTTGCACCAGCAGAGAATTGGGCCTCAAGAGGGTTCAGGCCTGGGGAGAGCTGTCCCTCCGTACATGAGAAGGGAGAGTATGGCTGAAGATTGGCCACCAGCCCTGGCCGGATGGAGGGAGGAAGAGGCAGAGGACCAGGAAGCAGTTAGCCCCAGTTAGAGGGTTGTGAGTTCAATCCTTGAGGGGGCCACTTAGGGATCTGTGGCAAAATCAGTACTTGGACCCCCTAGTGAAGGCAGGGGGCTGGACTTGATGACCTTTCAGGGTCCCTTCCAGTTCTATGAGATAGGTATATCTCCATATATAGAGCCAGGGCTGATTTTTCTGACATGGCCTGCTGGAACTGGGCTGGGACTACCAAACTCTTCAGGCCCAGGGGACGCCCGGCAGCCTGTCCGGTGAGAGAGACGTTCTAAGGCCGATTTTCGCTCTGAAATCCACACGTGGCCTCAGATTGGCTTGAAAATTGCTGTGTGTCACGGGGGGCCCTGGGGAAGATGACTGGTCCAAATTTGAGGTCACTTGAGCAAAAGGTTCCCGAGATTGTACAATTCTCATAATGTTATTTTGCCTCGGATCCTCCCCAAACTCATCTCAGCCAGTGGGCTTGATCTCAGTGTCTCACACCCATGGCCCCTTTGGGGAAGCAATACTGAAAATCTTAGGGTAAACGGGTCTCATTTGTGACTGGAGTCTGAGATACATGGGTGGGGGCAGCAGGCTTGGGTCTGTGCTGGGCTCGGGGGATGGGGGTGGAGATACAATCTGTAGGCGACATTCCTGGCTTTCTTCTGCCTGGAGCCATGCCCCCTCCTGGCCCCGCTTGCACATTTATAGTGGGTTATGTATACATGGTTACTAGCTAATAATAAAATAACAGCGGTTGTGAAAATCCCTCCAGTCCCTTTGTGACATGCACCTGGCAACAGGCCTGTTTGCTGAGGCAAAAAGAGGTCAGCAAGGTAAACAGCTGCTGTGCCCCACCCCAGAGGTGGCTGCATCTCAGTGTTGGGTGAGTGATCCTTGCATAAACTGACATGCCATGCCCAGATGTGGCTGCGTCTCGGCACTGGGTGAGTGATCCCTGTCTAAACAGTTGACACATCCCATCACCGAGGCAGCTGCATCTCAGCCCTGGGTGAGTGATCCCTGTCTAAACAGCTGTCGTGTCCACCCCAGATGTGGCTGCATCTCAGCGATTCCCCCCCACACGCACGGTGTGTCAAGTGCTTTGGAGTTAAACGCGCCAGTGAAACGTGAGAAATTATTATTTATTAACAAGCTCAGGATCTCACTTTGACAGGTCCCACCCGGCCTGTCATTCCTTTCACAGCTCTGGCAGACAGCTCACATGCTAACGCCGCGGCTCAGGTTCCCGTCTCCTGGCGGGACCGGATATCAGAGACCCTTAAAGAGGCAGCAAAGAGCAATTAATCTTGGTAAATGGGGAGCAGCCCCCCGGGGGATCATTGTTAACAAATGATTTGTCAGGTTGGTCCTGCACTGCTCAGATACTGTGAAATAACCAAGGATAATAAATAACACAATAAAAAATCACCGCTCCTAGGCCAAATCAGGAGCTCTGGTTTGTATTCAGGTTAAAGATGGGTTTATTCCCACATGGGGTAGGGGGCCCTAAGAATTAGATCCTGAATCAAGGGGAAAGGCCCTGTGTCCCATTCCCCGTCCCCCTGAGCCAGCCAGTCCCACCACGCTGGGGCCAGATTGCAACCCAAAAAATAATAGTTGGGAACAAAAAACAAAAGGCCAGATTCTGAGATGGTGGAAATCAGCATAATCCCATTCACTCCAATGGCGCTACACCAATTTTCATCAACTGGGGATCTACTGATTTCGGTTGAGCTGGGTATATTTAAACCCGCTTGGGATCTGGCCCACACGGACTCCAACTGAGTGGCGGCTGATTTACCCCAGCTGGGGACGCGGCTGTGTGTTTAGAACCTGGCCTACGAGAGAAGCGATTTCTTTACAAACATTTTCATCGTACGATGGTTTTCCCTCGACCCAGGCTGTGGCTGTGCTTGCCACAAGAAAGAGAAGCGGAAAGGTTTGCTCTGGTTTTATTGTTGTAAACATTCACAAAAGGGACTTCGGTATTCAGGGGACACTGCAAAACATTTTCAGAAAGTGGTTGAAATCTTAAAAATATATATTTTAAAACACCATTTCAAACTCAGCACCAAGGATATAGGTTTTTTTTCTTTTTTGCCCTGTAACATTGAGACCAAAAATGTATAGTTTTAAAAGGATGCCATCAACGTATTAAAAAAAATCACGCTTTTTTTTTTCCTTTTCGGAGCAGGTTTAGCTACTAATGTCACAAACAAGAGCCAAGATCTCTGATTGATTAGAGAAGGGGGGAAAATGTTCCGTTTTTCAGTTTGTTTGCTTCACGCCTTGTCTGTCTTATCAATTCATGGCCGTACCTTGCATAGTTAGTCAATTTCACCCATTTGCGTCTCGTACAGCAACAAAACGTAAAACCAAACCAAACCAGGAAAACGTTATTTTAAACCCGCAAAAACGGGCAGAGGGCAGAAATAGGACCTGGAATGACATTTAAGTCATTGCCTGAGAATGATCAGCAGCCTGGAAAAAAAAACAACAACCCTCTGCTATGAGGGGACAGTTGAAAAAGATTGTGATTGTTACCTTAGAAAGGAGACACCTGAGAAGGGATATGATAAGCCTATAAGATAATGAAAGCTCTCAAAAAGGGAGAAATGGAGCTTCTGTTCTTACAACGACACAAGGATAAGGGGGACATTCCACTTAATTAAAAGGTTGAAAATTCAAATCAGAGCAACAGGGCCGCCCAGAGGATTCAGGGGGCCCGGGGCAAAGCAATTTTGGGGGCCCCTTCCATAAAAAAAATTGCAATACTATAGAATACTATATTCTCGTGGGGGCCCCTATGGGGCCCGGGGCAAATTGCCCCACTTGCCCCCCCCCCCGGGCGGCCCTGCAGACTAAAGGAAAGACTTGTGCACACAGCGTGCGATTAGACTGGGGAACTCACTGTCACTAGAAGCTGCGGAAGCCAAGCGTTTTGCAAGATTCATAGAGGGACTGGACATTTCTATGGATAACAAGGACACCCGGCGTTAGAACAGTCAGCACTAAGAAGGGAGATAAAACCTCCTGCTTCGGGGTTTAAGCCGATCTCTAACCATTAGGAATCAGGAGGAGACCTTCACTGGAGACAGATGATTCCAGGTCTGTTGCTGCAGGGTGCTTATGCCTTCTTCTGAAGCAGCCGCTGTGGGAGAGGTGATATCGGGCTAGATGGACCCTGGCTCTGATCCTGTCTGGCAATCCCGACCTTTCTGTGTCCGAAACTGACTAGATTCCCAAGCTCATGGTGTTCCCTTTAAACCGCCTGCCCTGCCCTGTGGAACCCCTGGCAGGGGGAAGTCATGCACCGCTCTTGCAACTGCAGAGGGAGGAGATGAATGAGTTTTAACAGATTTCACCTGGTGGGCAAAGTTTTTGGAGCCCCCATGCTGCGACTGGACCCCTGGGGGAGCAGGGTCCCGATCCTGCAATGGGTTTGACCCCTGGGCCCAAGGGATTCCACGTGGGTGCAGGGATCCTCCTGCAGAGAAGTTGCTCTATGACTGGGGCCCTAAGGGGCCATAAATTGTGCTGGCTATAGCTCTGAGGGATAGATCCTGCTCAACTAACGGCAATGGGAAAGCTCCCACAGATCTCAGTGGCACGGGATTGGGCCCATAGTCCTTATTCATGACGTTGATTTCAGTGGGAGCGGGACTGGGCCCAAATATGGGGCTAACATTTATTAGATTTAAAAACAAAAAACTCCCCCAATACACCCAATTCTGCCGCTTGAACCAGTGTGTAAATGGGCCAGGTTGTGTGAAAGGATGTCGCTTCATTGTCTCTGAGGGAGGAAGCTGATTTGCACCATCTGGGGATCTGTCCCTAGAGATACAACACACAAACATTACCCTATTCTCACAGAGCTCAATGGGAGTTTTGTCACCTACTTCAGGAAAGCAAGACTGGACCCTATATTATGATCTTATGCAGGTAGGACACTAAGACGACCCATTTTTCAAACCTCCCAGGTAAGAAACAACAATCTGATCTTCCCCTGAGAAATTATTCTCGAGATTTTCTTCGGTGCATTCTCAAGAATAGAACCTTAGCATTTAAAAACAATGCACGACTCAAGCCCTGATCCTCCAATGCTTAACGGATCGGGGCTTTACATGATATATTTAAAATAAAAACAACCCTGAAGTTTAATGGATCTGAACTTTTCCAGATCTGGCTGGATTCTGCCTCCAAATCTCCCTTCTAACAAGAAAGGGCTTTGATGTTGTTATTTTGCAAAGCACCTTTCTAAGTTTGGAGCAAAACGTTAAGTGACCGTTGCAAAATATGTACAATTTCTTTCCCCCGTGACACATATTTTGGATGCACCGCAGAAAAAAATAACAAAATGCTTTTTTCGCTCCACGGGGACGGTATTTTGGTTGAGGAAAAAGTCTCTTTTTAAACAAAAAATACAACATTTTGGTTTAGGTTTGCAACCTCTGCAAAATCAAGAAGCAGAGGGCTCGATCCTGAAAACAAACTATGCATGTGAGTAACTCTCTTAAACTCCATGAGGCTCTTCATGGTAACAGATTTACTCACACGAGTAAGATTTTAGCAGGGGGGGTTGCTTGTCCTTTCCATGAATCTCAATCTAATTTATTTTCCAAATCAGTAAAACCTTTTAAAGTCTCTGGAGCAGATTCTCAGCTGTTTTCGATAGGCCCAGTTCCTTCAGTGACCCTACACCGATTGACACTAGCTGGGAGTCTGGCCCTTTTGTTAGTTTTTTTAAACTATAAACACGTTTCCTGAAAGTTGGAAAAAAATGTGTTTGAGTAAAAAAAAAAATCTTGTTGTTTAAAGTGAATTCTTTTTACAGCTGGGATACCACATCCTGGGAATCACATTAGCTATTTGGTTCTATTGAGATTCTCATGCCATTTTGCTCCGTTGCTTTGCCTTCTTTGTTTGCAGATCAATTTGATATTCTTTAACGATTACAAATAAGCCCAAAAAACCGTCAACCGCCAACTGGTTCAAAACTAGCCTGCCCTGTTCATTTCGCAAAGCTTCCGATCCCTTGTCACTAAGATCCCCCCCCAAAACGGGGTCGTTTCTCCAAAGAAGAATGCTCATCTAGGACTTGATTCTGCTATCAGCCGCAGACCGACCACTGCTTTTAATACTGGATCAATCCCTTCACCGAAGAATAGTCGGGATATGTAAAAGCAGTGGGACTGATTCTCTGGTTACTCACAAATCAGGACTACCTGTGTGGGCAGACAGTGGAGTCACACTAGCACCAACGAGATGAGAATCTGGTTTTATTAGCTAGATAGTCTGCATAGATGTGATGTCTTTAAACAACCATGACACCAGATAGAAATAAGGCGGATCATTAATATGTAATAATAATTCAGGTGATCATTAAATAATATGAATAATAAATACTAATGTGATTGTTCATAAATAGTAATAATTTAGGCGAGTGACCCTGAAAGTCTTATTCTGTCCAAACTCCCCTTGAGAAAGGCAGAATGAAGCAAAATCGACTTTTCTAGTCCTGCAGGGGTAACTCGATTTCACTGAGATCCATGGGACGCACGTAGACTTTCTCATGTGTGTTAAGTGTCTGCAAGACTGGGGCTTTCTATGGTTCTCTCTTTAATACTGAACACTTTTAAATAAATACTTTTACCAAAAGGGTCCTAAAAAAAGTGCATGCATATCCCCCGCTGCAAACCCCCCCCCCCCAACCTCAGGATTTCCTCTTAAAACACAATCCAATAATGCAAAGAATTGTATTCCCTTTAAACAATATCACGGGCAATTATTTCTGCAGTCCTTAGATATGAAAGAGACAAGATGATACCAGGCCAGATGCCCACCTTGTGTAAACTGGCGTCGCTTCACTGAAGTCTGATCCGCACCAGGTTCGGGATTCTGGCCCCGAGGCAGTCTGGCGGGTTTTTTTTTGGGAAAATTCAAAGCGTAATATAGAAATGAAAGCAACTGAACCGCTACAAGAGTCAGGAAGGAACATGCAAAACGTAGCCAACTGCTGCTGATTAAAAACATTCCTAGCCAGAAGACCAGGGGGGAAATCAGGAGCTGGGGGAGAATTTTCCAACGGCTCCGAAGTGCTTTAGGGGCTTTTGACAATTTTACCCCTGATCCTCAGCGGGTGTAGATCAGCATTGCTCTGTTGAAGTCACTGGTGATTTACACGGAGGTGGCTCGGGTCATTCAAAATATTAGCAAGCAGTAGGAGGATCTAGGGGCCAGATCTCCAGCTGGTGGAAATCAGCTCACGACGGGAGTCGCACCAACGGAAGATCTGTCCCTGTTCTGCACTGTTGTCTCGGACGGTTCCTAAGTGCCCAGGAGAGCAGGTGGAAATTGACCCAGCGCGGGATAGAAACGAATCCACCAGAACTGACGCCGTTGGGTGCTCTAAACGCAAACCAGGGCCAAATGCCTCCTGCGCGGGCTTGGATCTAGCAGAGGGCGGGCGCGTTCAGGGCAGAGCCGGGTTAAAGGGAGAGCCCTGATTCAGAGAGGCCAAGTAGCCTGGGAACAGAGAGGCCCCGGCTGGGGCAGGCTGCGGTCTCTGGGCCAAGATGTAGCTGGCCTGTCCCGCCAGGAGATTGAAGGAGTTGAGGGTGCTGGGTGCCGAGAAGCCACAGGACATGGAGGAGGCCACGGCGACCTGCTGGCGATGTCCCCCGTATGGGACGTCCCCTCCCCCAAAGAGCCCATCTGCCCCGGGGCAGAAGGCCGAGGAGTAGGAGCCGGGGTAGGAAGCGTAGCCGGCGGTCGGGGCGGGCTGCTGGGGCAGGGCCAGGAAGGGAGGCAGGGGCCAGTAGAGCGAACTGGCGAAGGCCACCCCGGCCCCTCGGCGAAAGGCCACCTTGGCCCGCCCGGCGGGCGCCCTCCTCCGCAACTTGCCCGTGGTGCCGCCGATGAAGACGTCCTCGCTGGACGGGTGGAGCGTCCAGTAGCTGCCCTTGCCCGGGTCGTCGTAGTGCCGCGGCACCTTGACGAAGCACTTGTTGAGGCTCAGGTTGTGGCGGATGGAGTTCTGCCAGCCCTGCCGGTTCTCCCGGTAGTAGGGGAAGTTGCGCATGATGAACTCATAGATGCCGTTGAGGGTCAGCCGCCGGCCGGGGCTCTGCCGGATGGCCATCATGATCAGGGCGTTGTAGCTGAAGGGGGGCTTGTCGTGCCGCTTCCCCGGCGCCTCCCCCCTTCCCTTCTCCGGCTCGCCTCCTGCTGCTGCGGCTGCTGCTGCGCTCCCGTCTTCCCCGGCCCCCCCATGGCTGCTGGCCACGGCAGGATCCGTCTCGGCGGCCCCTCCGGGAGGCTGCCCTGGCCTGTCACTCAGCGCCACGTCTTGGAGGAGGCTTGTGATGCTGAAGGAAGACTTCAGGGTGAAGCTGGCTCCGGTTAACCCTTCCATCACCGCGGGATGGCTTCCTGGGTCCCCGGCAGCACCCCGTGGCCAAGGGGCCCATCCAGCCAGCCCAGCCTTCCGCCAGAGACTTTCCCTTGACGCTTGGTCATTATAACCCCGGGCTCCCTCTCCGCCCGGCCAACCGGGGGCTTGCTGGCTTGCCGCTGAGCCAATCGCGCCCGGCAGATTATACTAGCCCTGCCCCCATCTCTTGTCCCCTGAACCATCCTCACCAGCAGAATGGACCTGATTCTCACATCGCTGGCACCGGCCTGACTGGTGACTGCTGGGGTGGATCCGGAGCTTGCTCGGTGCAATAGGGTTACACCTGATTTGCACCGAGAGGCGAATCAGCCCCACTGATGCCAATGGAGTTCCTCTGGATTTACACCATCTGGGGAATCAGGTGCCAGCTACGTAAATCAGCACCGTCGGCCTCCGGCGAAATCTCAGCCCGACCCAAGGAACGGAGCCGCGATCAGAAAAAACAGAGCTGACTTTCCCCTTCTGATCCATGTCAAATATTAAATATATTCCCCCTTCCAGCAGACTTTTCTGGCTAGGTCACATGGGAGAGATTGGTTCAACAATCCACTCTGCTTAAAACAGAATGAATAATTAATTGGCCGTAATTTGACTCAGATCTCATATGGATTTGAGACGTGGCTGCGAAATAGAACTTCGGCATCAGAAATCGCTGTGCGATTGGATTTAATTGTCCGATGATCGGAGGGGCAGGGGCAGGGCGTTTCTGGGATGAATATGCTTCAAAAGGAAATCAAATCAAACCGTTCCTTCCCCCTGCCCCGCGAAGTGAGGCCCGTGTGCCTTTCGATATGGATAATTGCTGATTTTTGACCATTTGAAAATCATTCCCTTTCATTCGAGATCTGACTTTCCCCGTGAGATTTTTCGAACTGGGTGAAGGAGGCTTTTAAATAATAATCATAAAAAAGTTTCCATCTACTACCCAGCTCTGCTCATATTACAAGTCGCTTTACAAACAAACAGAACTGTTATGACACTGAAAAATACACAAATCACCATTTATTTCTAGGGATTTGTTTCAATTCCCGGACTTTATTAGCTGCACTAAGGTCAGAGTCAAACACTACAGCCCGTGATGACAGCTGCAATTGATTTCAATAAAGCAGGATTGATCCCAGCCCCAAACAAATGGTTTTTATATTTTAGGGAAATCTTTGCCCATATGAAGTTATTGGCATTTTGCCATTGATTTTAGTGGGGCCCGAATTTCACTCTGTTTACAACCCTATCCTGCTATTAATGGGTATGTTGACTTAATAACAAACCGACATGATGGAACCCTGTAAAATGGTTTCATATCAGTAAGGCTCTTGCGTTGCAAATTGCATTTAAAAGTAAAATATCGGGTCCTTTTAAAATCTCTGACGTGTCATTTTTTGAAACTCACAGTTTTTGTGGAATGACACTTTCTTTTTTCGGAGAGGAAACTAAAACAGGAACGAAGCCAAACCTGCCACCCGAGAAGCAGGCTGAAAGCAGAGAGAAATTCTGAAGTTCTCTCTTTTTCGAGATTGTTTTTTAATTGAGAAGGAAATACCTTCGGCATCAAAAAGCGTACACGGGAAACAAGACCTGGGAATAGTTTGTTTGGCGCGGATGATTTGAAAGTTTGATTTTGGTGGGCAACAAGATCAGATCATTTGGGGGGGAAGAATACACAGAAAGGAAGAAAGAAACAGGTAGATTGTTGGAAAGAAATTCAGGATTAATTTTGCACTGTCTTTCCCTTTGGTAAGAACAATAATGAAGACGCATACTTAGCTCTTATACAGAAAGCAACACAGAAGAAATGCAAACTGGTCGCTCAAGATAAAGCGGGCTGATTTTTCAGACCCACATGATAAGTGACCAAGCTCTACTGATGTTCAGATGGGTGCGTTCTAAGCTACTCTCGTGGGGCGTTCTCTCTCCGAGGGAAACTTGTTTCTGTTTTCATGTGGTTGCTCCGTTTGACCTGTAAAAGCAACTTGCGGCAATTCTTTAGCTGCTGTGTATTTACAAGGCTGGCCCTTGCTGTTCAAGGGGGCACCAAACTGGGGCTTGACGGCACCAGATAACAGGCCTTTAAGGTACCTTGGAAATAACGTCCTCTTAG
>NW_020664868.1:4076472-4080854 GCF_002925995.2 Terrapene triunguis | reverse complement strand
AGCCTCCAACCCTATCCCCATCCCTGCCCCCCATAGCCTCCTAACCCCTCCCCATCTCTGCCCCTATAGACCCCCTTTCACCCTCCCCCCCTCCCAGATCCCCTGCTCCTCACCAATCCTTCTCATCCTTTCCCACCATCCCTGCCCCTCCCCCTCCACTCCCCTCCCTCCTATCCCCATCTCTGCTCCCCCATAATCCCCCGGCCTGCCCCCCCAATCCATCCCATCTCCTCCTTTCCCTATCCCTACCCCCATAGCCACCTGCCCCTCCCCAATCCTTCTGATCCCTGCCCCCTCCCTCCTACCCCTGTCCCTGCCCCCCCCCCAACCTCCCCTCCCTCCCCGTAGCCCACTTGGTGCATCCCCTGCTGCTGACACTCCTGCCCTGCCCCCTGGCACCCCCATGCCTGCCGCTGCCTCCTGCCCCCCATCGCCCTGTCTCTCAGCAGCCTCACAGCTGATCCCTCCAGCCTGCCCACCCCAGCCCCTCCCCAGGCCGGCTTCATTTCCCTCCAGCATTTTTTGTTGCGGCTACGAGCCATTGTGCCCCCACATACGCACACACCGGGTGCACTGCCACCTCCCTTCCCTTCGCGCTGGGCCCAGGCCCCCCCCAAGCCGTCAGGGCTGGACAGAGGCCAGCTGTCGGGAGCCAACCCTGACTACAGAGTTTTCCAGAGAGGGGCTGTCCCGGTGCTGCAGGGAGGGGCTCCCCAGCCAGAAACGCCCCCCCCCCATCTCTGGGGTGCTGAGCCAGGATCCCCACCAACCCAGCCCACTGCTCAGCTCCCGCCGGCTTCTCTTTAACCCCTGGGATTGAGCCCTCGACTGCATCTGGTTCTGTCTGTCCCCTTCCTGCAAACACAGCGCCTGCTGGTTGGGGGGGGCCACCTTGCAAACAAAGGGGTGTACTTAATGTGGGGTCGGACACGGGGGGGGGCAGGCTTGAGTTCCACCCCCATCTGCCCTATAGGCTCCCGCTGCTAAGAGGAGTTTAGAACACCCCCGTTTTGCAGTGTAGACGTCCCACGAATCCCGCGTTTCACGGCACCGTCCCTCTTTGACCCCCCAGAACTCCTTGGGGCTGGCTGGGCTTGGCTCCCCGCTCCGGACATTGCAGTTAGGACTGCTGGCGGAGGGGGGATGTATGGCTGCTCAGGTTTGGCCCCGGCACCCCCACCCGGGGGACAGCAAGGCCAAAAGTGAGCAGGCAGGGAGCAGCCAGCACTTCCCCTCCTGCCCACTGCAGTGGGGCTGGCTCCAGCACCAGTGCCCAGGCGCTGGCTGGGGAGTTGCGGTCAGGGCCCGCACGGGGGAGCTGGCTGGGAGAGGGGGGCGGAGAGCCTTGGAGGAGTGCCCCGCTTAAGCCACTGCAAGTGTTGGGAGCGATGTGTTGGGGAGGAGGGGTTAGAAGTTGCTCCCTAAGATTCTGAATCCTTCTTCTGCCATGACTGATTGGGACTGATGAGCCGTGACGGCGTAAGGGGCCCAATCGGCTAGATACTCAATTTTTTAAAAATGAAAATTGAGATTCTCAGGTAATCCCGTGACTCCAAGAGCTGGGGCTTTACGAGAAGACCGAGTTAGGAAACCCTCATGATTTTTAAGCCAACCTCAAGGTTTGGAGGGGATGCGAGTCATGGTTTTTGACCTCATTGGGTTGGTAAGACTGAAAATGTGTTAAGTTGGCCCAGCTTCATTGGTACATAGATTTTAGGGCCAGAAGGGGCCACTGGATCAGCTAGTTGACTCCCTTATAGCCTCCGCTCGCACCATCACCCAAACACCCCTCTGTTGAGCCCCATAATGAGCTTGCAAAGGCCTTAAAAGCAACTCAATGGCAATGCGAGAACGTTTGAATGCCTCATCCAAACTTGCGGGGAGTGTTGTAGACAGCAGCGGGCCACACACAGAGGTGGCTAATGGGAGTTTTGGAGGGAGTTGGGAACAGGAGGCTGGGAGCTTTTTCTTCTAGGGGCAGCACTATGTGTGATATCAAGATGACCAGCAATGGAACAATGGTGGGGACCCCCAGCAGATGTACCATGTTCTCTCTCCTCCATGCCCAGGAAATCTCTTTCCTCTTCAGGAAGTGCAAGCGGGTGGCTGTGCTGGAGGCAGAGATTCTTGGATTGGAGAGGCCAGTTGAGACGCTACTGTGAATGCGAGAAGCTGGGGAGTTCCTAGACAGCCAGGCTCAGGCAATACCAGTGCCCCAGGTTCGAGGAAGAACCACCAAGGAATTGGAGAGAGAGGGCGTCACCAAAGAGGCCTGGGAACTTGTAACCCCCCAGAGGCAGGAGGTCACAGTGCCGTCCGACATGGCTGAATATAGATGAGGATGGGCTGAGAAGAGGACCAGGAAGAATTCCATAGAGCTAGAAGTTTCAAAATCAATACCAAGTCCTCAACATGGAAACTATGGACGAGTCCTCTCAAGATCCAGCAGGGCCAAGGGAATGGAGAGAGGTACGGGACACATGTGTGGATGGCAGCTCGGCCCAACCTGTAAGACAATCAAGCTCACCTTCCAAGAGTTCTCCAACCGTCCAAGGTAGTCGGACGGCCCTCGTTGGAGATGCTGCACTCAGAAGAACATTCTGCAAGGGACAGGCTGACAACAGGGGAGCGTGCTGCCCGCCCGGAGCGGAGACATGAGACGTCGCTCTAAGATTGGATAGGCTCTGAAGTTGATGGGCAAGGATCCCTTGGTGCTGGGTCATATCGGCATTAGTAACGCTGCATCACGGGATCTCTCACAGAGAGCGGGCGACTTCCGGGAACTCGGAAGTGTGCTGAAGGAGAATGTCCCAGCGATCCTCTCTGAGAAACTTCCGGTCCTTCAAGCAAAGGAAGAGAGACGGCAGAAGATTCTGGAAGGGAGCCGCGGGCTAAGGGAGTGGGGTAGGATGGAGGGTTTGGGTTTTGTGGAACGTTGGTTCTATGGGGAGAGGGGGCTGGATAGTTGCGCTAGCAGAAGCAGGACCAATCTCCTTGGGGACAGGCTGGCTAGAATAGTGCGGAGGGGGTTAAACTAGTAACAAGAGGGTAGAAAGGGGGAAGATCTGGGCACTCAGATGGCACAAAATCGAGATGTTGAGAACAAAATTATTCCAGGAAGCAAAGGACACCGAGAGAAGAAATTCTTGAATGGCTGATACACAAATGGGAGGAGCCTGGAATTGCTCATTTAGGAGCATACGTTTGCTCTAGTTGGTATTACCAGATGGGATGATTCGCAGGGGCTGAAATGTTCAAATCAATGGTTATAGCCCATTTAGGAAGGATCAAGAGGGCACAGGGGAGGGACACTGTCAAAAATGGCCTTCCCTGTTTCCGAGCCACTGGTAACTCGGAAGACAATGATGTTGAATGCTCAATGTCCTAACAGAGAAAGCACAAGATGGGGTATTAGTTGGTGTCTGCTACAGACCACTACAGCACGCTAGGAGACCGGATGACCGGCTCCTTATGCGCCTCACTCTACCGTCCGGGGGGGGGGGGGGGGGAATCTGTGTGATCACAGGGGACTTCAATCTGAGTGACACATGACGGAGGCTGAGCAGACAGCAAGTGTGAAAAATCAGGACAGATGTAAGCGGGGGAATGGTCCCGCTATTGTGGGGAACTTTCCGGGCTTCTGCACTACCCCGGTGAAGTGGGCTAGCGAAAGGATCTGAGTCCTCGCTCCCGCTCCCTTTACCCAGAGGCCTCCCTGCCCTTGAGGCCTCCCCTTCCACTCTCCTGTCTGGCAGAGTCCTCGTAACCCCAACAAGGCTGGGCCCAGGATTCCTGGGGGGCTCAACCCCCAACCCTGCTGTGGTCACCTAGGACAGGGGCTAGGGTGTCCCCACTCCGGGGTACTC
This sequence comes from Terrapene triunguis, assembly GCF_002925995.2. NCBI lineage: Eukaryota > Metazoa > Chordata > Testudines > Emydidae > Terrapene > Terrapene triunguis. The sequence continues at coordinate 4,076,988 of NW_020664868.1, read as the reverse complement.
TCTCTGCACTGGGCACCTCCCTGACCCACTGATTATTCCATACAATTTAAAACAAATACAAGTTGTTTAATTAACAATTAATCTAAAGAAAAGAATAAGGAAAAATGGGAAAGGTTAAAGGAAAACACATCATCCTGCTTTGTGGCCGGGAACATCACAAACAGTGTCTCTGGACATCAGGGCACTTCACAGTCTGTTCCTTGTTAGTCCCAGATTCCCGTCTCAGGCCCTGGCTGTGCTGCAGGGATGCTGCGGGTTGGACACTTGCAATGGTGGTGGCCACACACCTCCGGGCTTTGAGTGGTGGGACCCTTCTTCCCAGCGTCAGCCCCCCGTAGGGTTAAGGTCCCCCTCCTGGTCTGGCCTGCAAGGGCCCTTGTCTGGGGGTGTCTTTCTGTGCTGGGCCCTTTGCCCAAGGTCCCCCCTTGGCTGGTCCCACTTGCTCACCACACCTGGCTCTGTGGCTGCAGCTCTGCTCCCAGCACAGGACCTGCTCTCCCTGGGCTGCGTCTCTGG
>NW_020664868.1:4069160-4076462 GCF_002925995.2 Terrapene triunguis | reverse complement strand
AGCACAGGATCTGCTCTCCCTGGGCTGCGTCTCTGGCTCTGTGGCTGTGCCTCTGGCCCCTCTGGATCTGGCACGGTTCTGCTCTCCAGCTCAGCCTGGGCCCCTGCTTTCTCCTTAGCTCGGCCCCACTCAGTGTGACCCAGGCAATTCCAGCTCACACGGAGGACGGGACCTCCCTGGCCTCCTGACCCTCTGATTAGCCTGTCAGTCAGGCTGATCTGGAGCATTGGCCTCTCGCCATTGTTCCTGGGGACTGTCAGTCTCAGGCTCCTGATTTGCCATCGACCCCTCCCCTTTTAGTGCTGGGAGCTAGCCAACCAAAACACCCCCACTGAATGTTAGTAAGGGGGCAACAGTCCCCTTACACAGAAGTTGTGTGTGTGTGTGTGGGGGGGGGGGTAATAGGAGCCTATATAAGAAAAAGGCCCAAATATCGGGACTGTCCCTATAAAATCAGGACATCTGGTCACCCTACCTGCTGCCCGTACTAACCCCCCCTTGGAATTTCTAAATGTTAGAGATGGCAATTTCCTAACTCAAGGAGCTCCCACCTGGGCGGCTCACAAACAGCCGTCCAGCATGCAAGCCCCACCCGGAGGGTCTGTGTGGAATTGCAGCCTGCCAGCCACATGCTGGCTCTCACCAGCCTGGGTTATACGGCAGGGTGACCCCAATGCACCCCCAGTCTCAGATTCCCTCACAGAAACGTGTGTCCTGCACTGCCCAGCCCTCTCCTGGACCGTACAAAATATTTGAAATCCATTATTCCTTAAAAGGAATATACCCGTTTATCTCAAATACTTATCCAGATGTTTCAATGTGAACACACAGGATTAGATCAAACAAGTTGATTAACTACAAAGAGATTGATTGTAAGTGAGTACAAGTAACGAGGCAAAAAAAAAAAAATCGGAAATGGTTACAAGAAAAATAAAGATAAAAAGTGCCTAACTTAAACTGTATCAGAATCAAGGAAAGTTTCTCACCACATGCTTTCAGACATCTTACTGTGCAGACTCCATAGATCAGGACCCCTCGCTCAGAGTCCAACGAATGCTTCCTTTGTCTTCTTCAGGTGCAGTGAATGCACTGGACAAGGAGAGAGAGAGGGGTCCCTGGGGCTGTTTGTCCCTTTTTTAACATTTCAGAGCCCCTCTTGAAAAACATTTCCAGCGGGGCACTAGGAGACAAAGAGTCGATGTGGAAGGAGGTTCCCTGCCTGTCGGGCCGGCGCTGCAGGCAGCACGGCCAGAGGAGCTGGGGGGGGGGGGGGGGGGCGGGCCCGGCCGGAGGAGCGAGGGGGCCGGCTCCTCGGCCATCGCGCCCCACGCTCAGCGCGGCCCCAACATCGCCGCAGCCACCTCCTGCGGCGGCTCAGGGCTCGGCGCCCAAGCGCTCCCCGCCCCTTGCTAATACGGCAGCAGCACCATCTCCCGGCAGCGGCTCGCGGCCCAGTGAAATATTCCGCGGCCCCCGCATCCCATCGCGGCGGGCAGGGGGAGGCGAAAGGGCCCCTGCGCCTTTAAGGCCGCCTGGCTGGCGAGCCCCGCGTGGTGCGCACCGAGCGCCGGGAGCGGGGCGAGCTTGTGGATCCGGGCTGGCGTTTACCCTGGACAGTGACGGGAGGGTCAGGGCCCGGCCCGGCCCGGCCCAGCAGCGCCATGGAGTGAGGCTCGGCCAGCGACTCACGAGCCGGAGCCGGGATCCGCCCGCGGCGCAGGGCTGGGATCGGCCGGGGACAGAGCTCAGCCCCCTCTATCCCCCCCAGCAGGGACACACACACACACACACACACACACACACACACACACACACATACAGAGCTGGGCTCACACACCCACGCGGGATCCTCCACAGCCATGCTCCTGGTTTTCTCACGTGCACAATGCTCCTGCCTGGCCCGGCGGCGCAGGACGGAAGGTGAGTGGCGGGGGTCCGGGGCCTTGCACTGGGGGTTCCGGGTGAGGGGCTCCCCGGGACCGGGCCCGCAGGGCAGGGGCGCAGGCTGCGCTGTCTGGACGGGGGGCCCTGGCGTGGCGCAGGAGCCTGGAGCCCGGGGCGGGGGGGGGGCGGCGCAGCCCGGCAGGGAACACCTGCAGAGCGGGCTGGGCAGGAGAGACTCTCCCGGGACCGCAGGGGGATGGGGGTATCCCCACCCCCGGGAAGCCCGCAGGAGTCCTGAGCCGGGCCCCGGGGTTAATCTGGGGGGGAAATGGGAGGAGCCAATGAGGGCGTGGCCAGAGGAGGAGCCAAAGGGGGCGTGGCCAGAGGAGGAGCCAAGGGGAGCGCCTTTTTTATGTTTGCTCCCCCTACACTTAGAAGCTGGCTACGCCACTGGAAAGGTGGAGGAGTTGCATTGCGTGTAAGAGAGTGGTATGATTGCTCAGAGCTCCAGTATGAAAATGGAGAAAAGCCTGTTGAGAGTCTTTGGGTTAAGTTTAGAGGCGAGAGCAACAAGGGTGATGTCGTGGTGGGCGTGTGCTATAGACCACCGGATCAAGAGGATGAGGTAGACGAGGCTTTCTTCGGACAACTAACTGAAGTTTCCAGATCACAGGCCCTGGTTCTCATGGGGGACTTGGACTTCAATCCCCCTGACATCTGCTGGGAGAGCAATACAGCAGTGCCCAGACAATCCAGGAAGTTTTTGGAGAGTGTTGGGGACAACTTCCTGGTACAAGTGCAGGAGGAACCGACTAGGGGCCGTGCTCCTCTTGACCTGCGGCTTACAAACAGGGAAGAATTGGTAGGGGAAGTAGAAGTGGGTGGCAACCTGGGCAGCAGTGACCATGAGATGGTTGAGTTCAGGATCCTCACAAAAGGAAGAAAGGAGAGCAGCAAAATACGGACCCTGGACTTCAGAAAAGCAGACTTTGACTCCCTTAGGGAACTGATGGGCGGGATCCCCAGCGAGGCTAATATGAGGGGGCAAGGAGTCCAGGAGAGCTGGCTGTATTTTAAAGAAGCCTTATTGAGGGCGCAGGAACAAACCATCCCGATGTGCAGAAAGAATAGCAAACATGGCAGGCGACCAGCTTGGCTTAACAGTGAAATCTTCGGTGAGCTTAAACTCAAAAAGGAAGCTTACAAGAAGTGGAAACGTGGACAGATGACTGGGGAGGAATATAAAAATATTGCTGGAGCATGCAGGGGTGTAATCAGAAAGGCCAAGGCACAATTGGAGTTTCAGCTAGCAAGGGATGTTAAGATAACAAGAAGGGTTTCTACAGGTAAGTTAGCAACAAGAAGGCGGCCAAGGAAAGTGTGGGACCCTTACTCAATGCTTTTTTGCCTCACTCTTCACAGACAAGTTCAGATCCCAGACGCCTGCACTGGGCAACACAGCATGGGGAGGAGGTGAGCAGCCCTCAGTGGTGAAAGAACAGGTTAAGGACTATTTAGAAAAGCTGGACATGCACAAGTCCATGGGTCCAGAGCTAATGCATCCGAGGATGCTGAGGGAGTTGGCTGATGTGATTGCAGAGCCATTGGCCATTATCGTTGAAAATTTGTGGCAATCAGGGGAGGTCCTGGACGATTGGAAAAAGGCAAATATAGTAGAGCCCATCTTTAAAAAAGGGAAGAAGAAGAATCCGGGGAACTACAGACCGGTCAGCCTCACTTCAGTCCCCGGCAAAATCACGGAGCAGGTTCTCAAGGAATCCATTTTGAAGCACTTGGAGGAGAGGAAGGTGATCAGGAACAGTCAGCATGGATTCACCAAGGGCAAGTCATGCCTGACCAACCTGATTGCCTTCTATGATGAGATAACTGGCTCTGTGGGTATGGGGAAAGCAGTGGATGTGATATATCTTGACTTTAGCAAAGCTTTTGATACGGTCTCCCACAGTGTTCTTGCCAGCAAGTTAAAGAAGTATGGATTGGATGAATGGACTATAAAATGGATAGAAAGCTGGCTAGATTGTCAGGCACAACAGGTAGTGATCAACGCTCGATGTCTAGTTGGCAGCCCGTATCAAGCAGAGTGCCCCAGGGGTCGATCCTGGGGCCAGTTTTGTTCAACATCTTTATTAATGATCTGGATGATGGGATGGATTGCACCCTCAGCAAGTTCACAGATGACACTAAGCTGGGGGGAGAGGTAGGTACGCTGGAGGGTAGGGATAGGGTCCAGAGTGACCTAGACAAATTGGAGGATTGGGCCAAAAGAAATCGGATGAGGTTCAACAAGGGCAAGTGCAGAGTCCTGCACTTAGGACGGAAGAATCCCATGTACGGCTACAGGCTGGGGACCGACTGGCTAAGCAGCAGTTCTGCAGAAAAGGACCTGGGGATTATAGTGGATGAGAAGCTGGATATGAGTCAGCAGTGTGTCCTTGTTGCCAAGAAGGCCAATGGCATATTGGGCTGTATTACTAGGAGCATTGCCAGCAGATTGAGGGAAGTGATTATTCCCCTGTATTCGGCACTGGTGAGGCCACACCTGGAGTATTGCGTCCAGTTTTGGTCCCCCCGCTACAGAAGGGATGTGGACAAATTGGAGAGAGTCCAGCAGAGGGCAACGAAAATGATTAAGGGCCTGGGGCACATGATTTACGCAGAGAGGCTGAGGGAACTGGGGTTATTTAGTCTGCAGAAGAGAAGAGTGAGAGGGGATTTGATAGCAGCCTTCAACTACCTGATGGGGGATTCCAAAGAGGATGGAGCTCGGCTGTTCTCAGTGGTGGCAGATGACAGAACAAGGAGCAATGGTCTCAAGTTGCCGTGGGGGAGGTCTAGTTTGGATATTAGGAAACACTATTTCACTATGGGGGTGGTGAAGCACTGGAATGGGTTCCCTAGGGAGATGGTGGAATCTCCATCCTTAGAGGCCCAGCTTGACAAAGCCCTGGCTAGGATGATTTAGTTGGTGTTGGTCCTGCTTTGAGCAGGGGATTGGACTAGATGACCTCCTGAGGTCTCTTCCAACCCTAATCTTCTATGATTCTATGATTCTATGACCTGTCTGGGCAGGGCTGTGGGGTTTGGAACATATGTTAATAGCACCATACAGGGGAATCTTATAACTTCACATACAATATTGCCACACATATTTTACCAGGACAATAATGTTCAGCAGATTATGGGTTTTCAGATGATACCTTACAAGGCATACTTTGCACAAAGATTATTACAATAGTGTGTAGGGTGTGAATACAGGGATGTGTTCTGTCATACTATTGTCTGAACTGATCAAGAGGAACTGACCCCAGAACTAAAAATTAATCTTAACTTAGGTACAAGTTATCATGACTTGATCACATTTATAATATGCATGCACAATAAAGTCCAGATCAGTATTATATACACTTGGTGCTTTCATAGGGCCAGTTTCACAAAGCTGAAAACAATCATGAGCCAAATCAGCTGGGAGGAAGAATTTAATCAGAAAAATGTGAATGATAATTGGGAATAATTTCAGAAGACCTTACTAAATGGCCAAAAAGCCACACTCTAGGAAGAAGGCTGTGATGGTTACAAAACCAACCTGGTTTAGAGGGGAAGTGAAAGCAGCTGTAAAAAATATAACTATAAATAACAAATGGAATAAAAGGGAAGTTGATAATAGTGCATATAAATCAGAAGTTTGAAATTGTAGAAAATTGATAAGGGAAGCCAAGGGACATAAGGCGAACTCTATGGCCAGCAGAGTTAAGGACAATAAGAAGGAGGTTTTTTTAATACATTAGGAACAAAAAGAATCCTGACAATGGTATTGGTCCATTACTAGATCGAAATGGTAGAATTATCAATAATAATGCAGAAAAGGCAGAAGCGTTCAATAAATGTCTTCATTTGGGGAAAAACAGATATAGTCTCATCATATGGCAACGATACCACTCTTTCCATTCCATTAGTAGCTCTTCAGGATGTTAAACAGAAACTACTAAAGTTGGACATTTTAAAATAAACAGGCCCAGATAACTTGCATCCAAGAGCTTTAAAAGAGCGGCCTGAGGAGTTCGCTGGACCGTTAATGGTGATTTTCAATAAGTCTTGGAGCACCAGAGAAATTCCAGAAGACTGGAAGAAAGCTAATGTTGTGCGAAGTGTACATGGGATGACCCGGGGCATTATAGGTCTATCATCCTGACAAACATTGATCCTGAGCAAGATAATGGAGCAGCTGAGGCAGGACTTGATTACGCAAGAATTAAAGGAGGGTGATGTAATTAATGCCAATCAGCTTGGGTTTATGGAAAATAGCTCCTGCCAAACTAATTTGATATCTTTTTTTGATGAGATTACAAGTTTGGTGGATAAAGGTAACAGCCTCGATGTAATATACTCAGACTTCTGTAAGGCGTTTGATGTGGTACCGCCCGGGATTTTGATTTAAAAACTAGAACGATTTAAAGTGACGATGGCAAACATTAAATAGATTACAAACTGGCTATCCGACAGGTCTCAGAATGTAACGGTACGCGGAAAATCAACATCAGGCGGGACTGTTTCCTGTGGGCAGAGGCGTAGCGAGCGCCCTCCGTACCCTCCGACCGGAGGGGGCCCCGCAAGGAAGGGGGCCCCTAAAAGTGGCAAAATAAATACCGCATTCCAGTTTCTGCATTGTAAGGGGCCCCGCCCGGACATATGTTCGGAGGGGGCCACCATTCGGAGGGGGCCACGTTCTTTGTTGCTACGGCCCTGCCAGTGGGGTCCCACAGGGATCGGTTCTTGGCCCGACGCTATTTCACATTTTTATCAGTGACCTGGAAGAAAACATAAAATCCTCACTGGTCAGGTTTGCAGAGGACACAGAAACTGGGGGAGTGGTAAATAAGGAAGAGGACGATTTGGATCACTGGGGAAGCCGGGCACAAGCAAACACTATGTGCTTTAATACAACCACACGTAAACGGGCACCTCTAGGAACAGAGAATGTCGGCTGCACTTACAGGCCGGGACCGTCTCCTGGGAAGCAGCGACTCTGAAAAAGATTTGGTGGGGGAGGGAGGCGGCTAATCAGCTAAGCATGAGCTCCCACTGCCACTCTGTGGCCACAAGGGCTAATGCCATCCTGGGATGTTGTAACCAGATTAGCTGCCACCCTGTGTTCCCCCCCCCCCCCCCCCCGGCAGGGTTGCCCAAGCCCTGCGCTTTCTTCTCCCTTTTCCAGGCCCTTTGGCAGAGACTTGCCCCCTCACTTGGCTCATCCCATCACAACCCACTTCTCGGGGTCTGGGTTGATTCAGAGAAATTAACGTCAGAAGTAAAACTCAAAGCCCACCGCCCCCTTCATCTCCCCAGGGCAGGTCTCTTAGGGTATGTCTACACTACGAGGGTAATTCGATTTTACTTAAA
>NW_020664868.1:4036947-4049160 GCF_002925995.2 Terrapene triunguis | reverse complement strand
CCCCCCCCCATCCTGGAGCCCCAGTCACCAAGATCTGACCTCTCACCCCCACTGTCACACGCAGCCCCTGTAACCGCCCCCACACTCACCCCACTCTTGTGATTACCCTCCCACGCCAATCCCACAGCCTCCACTGCTTCTCCCTGCCCCCCAATTGCCCCCCCCTCCTGTGGGCACCAGCCTCCCCTCCTGCCACCGCCTGACGCTGCCCTGCCCTCTCCCTGCCGCAGGCTTCTCCAAGAAGAAGGAGGTGAAGACCGAGCGCAGCTTCTCCCTGCGCATGAAGAGCACATTGACCAGCAGGGGGCGCACTGTCAACCTCAAGTCAGCCACCTGGAAGGTGAGGGGTGCGGGGGAGGTTGCTGGAACCGGGAGGGGTCTAGAACAGCTGCGGGAGGGGGGAGATGGAACTGGGTTCTGGAGCAGTCCCCATAGAATTCTGCTCTAGAACGGTAGTGGAAGGGTTGCTATGGAAACAGTATCGGAGTGGCCGTGAAAACAGGGTTCTAGGGCAGTACCAGGGTGTTAGGGAAATGGGGTTCTAGAACAAGTGGGCGGTTGGCATGGATATGTGGTTCTGGGACAGTGGTCGGTCACTATGGAAACAGGGTTCCAGAACAACTGTAGGTAGGTCGCTGTAGAAATGGGGTTCTAGAGCCGCACTAGGGTGAGATGAGAATGGGGGCTGAGGAGGTTGGCATGGATACAGGCTTCTGGAACAGTGGGGGATGGGCCACTATGGAAACAGGGTTCTGGAACAGCTGCAGGTGGGTCGCCATGGAAACGGTTCTAGAAGAGAAACGGGGGTTGCTACGACAACAGGGTTCTAGAGCAGCAGCGGAGGAGTTGCTGGGGGACGGTGGTTTTGGAACAGTGGTGGGCGGGTTCCCATGGAGACGGGATTCTAGACCCCCTCCAGCGTGGTGTCCCAAGGCGGAGCCTTGTGAGAGTTGGGGGTGGAGTCTGGAGCAAGAGGGCTGATTGGTCACCCCCCCCCCCCCCAGGTGCTGCATTGTGCCGGCCACATGCGGTCCTACACGCCTGCGCGGGAGGGCCCGGAGGAGGCGGAGGGGGGGTATGCGGAGCCCCCCCTGCGCTGCCTGGTGCTGATCTGCGAGGCCATCCCCCATCCCGCCAACATCGAGACCCCCCTGGACAGCAGCGCCTTCCTCAGCCAGCACAGCATGGACATGAAATTCACCTACTGTGATGAGAGGTGAGGGGGCGTGGCTGCTGGGGGCCCCGCCCCCATCACTTCCCCTGCCCCACCCCCACGAGGGCACAGCTCCACCCCCGAGAGCCCCTGAGCCACCCCCACTGCTTCCCCCTCCCCCACCTTGCTCTCCTGGGGGGAGGGGGTTCTTCCCTGGGGTCCCCTCTCTTCACCCCATGCTGCTCTTTGGCCCTTCCAAGGGTCCCCTCTGCTCCTCTGTGTCCGTCCTCTCCCCCACAGGGCCCCTTCCTTTCTGCCCCTTGCAGCCCCCCACTCCGAGTCCCCCTTCCCCCAGTACTCTGATGCTGCAATGGCTCTGGGGGTGACGGCTGTTCCAGGGTACTGGGGCACCACCCCTGTGTTGGGGGAACCCCTGGCGTGATGTTGCGGGCGGGGGATTACTCAGAGCTGCGTGGGATCCAGCCGGGGTGGCGGGAGGGGGTTGATACGAGAGCGGGGGAGGAGTGTCTCACTGACTGGACTCCCCCCTGCCCCCCCGGTCTCCCGGGTAGGATCGCGGAGGTGGCGGGGTACACGCCCGACGAGCTGCTGGGCTGCTCCATCTATGAGTACATCCACGCCCTGGACTCCGACGCCGTCAGCAAGAGCGTCCACACCCGTAAGTGACTCCCAGCCTCCCCCTCCCCTGCAGTGGAAGAGAGAGCCCCGGATCCCCCTGCTCGAAAAGTCCCCCTCCCCCGCTGCAGCTAAAGGAGACTGCCCATTAGCTACGAGCAGTACTGGGGCTATGACACATGGCGGAGCAGTTCCCGTTGCATCCAGCAGGGGGCGAAAGCGCACCTCCTAGCCAGTGCGTTGCATTATATGGGAGAAGTGTGCCAGATCTGACCAGTGGCCCTCTAGCTTGGGGCACACCCCCCTCAGTCAGACCACGGCCCATCCAGCCTGGTATCCCCCGCCCAGTCAGTGCAAGAGCCTCCTTCCCTACAGCCCCCCACCTCTCGCCATCCATCTGACCATGCCGTCTCTCTCAGTCCATCTGTCCATCCTCTCTCTCTCTCTCTCTCTTTTTCTGTGTTTGTCCTGTCCCGCCTGTACTCTCCCTCTCTCCCGTCTTGTCCCATCCCGTCTCTCCCGTCTTGTCCCGTCTCTCCTGTCCCATCTCTTCCGTCCCATCCCATCCTGTCTCATCCCATTTCTCTCTGTCCCGTCTCTCTCTCTGTCTGTCTCTCTGTCCAGTCTCTCCCCGCGGGCGGCTCTGACCCCTCCGCTCCTCCCCGCAGTGCTGAGCAAAGGGCAGGCGGTGACGGGCCAGTACCGTTTCCTGGCCAAGAGCGGGGGCTACCTGTGGGCCCAGACCCAGGCCACCGTTATCTCCAACAGCAAGAACTCCCAGCCCGAGAGCGTCGTCTGCGTCCACTTCGTCCTCAGGTGGGAGGGGCCAGGATGTCGGGGAGGAGGAGGGGTCCGTCTGTTGGGTGGGGTCGTGTCCCGGGGCCCCCCAGAGACGTGCAGCAGCTCCGAGGAGAGCGGGGTCATGGCCCACCCGGCACCTGGCCACTCTTGCTCTGTGTGGCCTCCGCTGGCTCGGCCCAGGGTCGGGGGGAGGGGACTGACCCCAGAATGGAGGGGCTGGGGTGCTGACCCCAGGGACCAGCTGGGCTCAGCTCAGCTCGGGAGGTTGATTCAGGAACCAGCTCGGGAGTGGGGGGGGCGCTCGGCTCAGCTGGGATGAGGGTGACCCTGGCCCCGCTCGGTCCGTATCCCCTGGTTGTGCTGGTAGGAGCTGAGCTGTAACAAACCTGCGGTTACCAGGGGCTTCCTGGCCATCCTGTGGCTGGTGCTTTGTGGCCACTCGGCCTCCCCCAGACAGAACCCAGATTGCCTTGCACACCAGAGCTGAAGGAGAATCCCCATCAGCTGCCGGCAGTATAGGGGCTACGACACATAGCAGCGTGCCCCCGACTGCGTCCTGCAGCACTGGAACTGGTGTGAGCTGCTGGACCCTGACACCTTTGCCTTCCCCTCCTCACTTCTCCCCCCTCCCCCCCTGTTTCCTTTACAGCCAGGTGGAGGAGACGGGCGTGGTTCTGTCGCTGGAGCAGACCGAACGCCAGGGTGAGGGGCGGCGCCTGCCCCCGGAGCCTGCCCCTGCCCGCCAGGCCAACGGGAGCCCTGAGGAACTGGAGCCAGACACCGGGGAGACCATCCTCAACCTCAGCTTCGGTACGGAGCATGGGGAACGGGAGCCAGTCGTGGACACTGGGAAGGGGAGCAGTCTGGTTCCAGTTAGTGCCTGAGGGGAGTGGGGTATGGGGTGGGTGTGCTGGGTCTCTGGGATGCCGGGGGAGTGAGCCATGTGGAGTGGTGGGGGTTGGGGGGTTGGTCAGGGATGGGACAAGGTCAGTGGGGTTTCTGGCAGCAGAGATAGGGTGCAGGGCGAGGTGTTGGGGGTGTGTGTGGGGGTGGCAGAGGTGGGGCATGAGGCAGGGCGTTGGGGGGTAGTGGGGGCAAGGCGGCAGAGGTGGGCAGGGGGGCAGCAGTGGGGTATGGGGCAGGGTGTCGGGATTTAGTGGGGGTGGGGCAGGGTGTCAAGGGGCGGTGGGGTGCAAGGTGGGGGTCCGGTAAGGAGCCTGCTGTGGGGCATGGTGCGGGGTGTTTGGGGGTCTCCGGGTGCCGGGGGGAGTGAGGGCCGGCAGATTTGGGGCCCGGGGCAGGGTGTTGGGGGCCGTGAGGGTGGAGTGACAGAGGTGGGGTGCAGGGCAGGGTATCTGGGGCGGTGAGGGTGGGGTGACAGAGGTGGGGTGCGGTGCAGGGTGTTTGGGGGAGGCCGGGCCGGGAGCCGGGAGGAGCACTGCTCAGAGAGCGGGCTGTCCCGGTCGCCCGGGTGACCCTCCGCTCCCCCCAGAGCGGCGCGGCCCCCGGCTCCTGGCCTTCCTGCGCCCGGCCCACGTGAGCGAGGTGGAGCTGCAGCGCGACCCGCGCCGGTTCTGCAGCCCCGACCTGCAGCAGCTGCTGGGGCCCATCTTCGACCCGCCCGGAGCCCGCGCCAACGGGGAGGGGGCCCCGCGGGCACGGTCCTCCCCCCGCCCCCCCGAGGCCGGCCTGCCACCCCAGGACTCTGCCAAGAGCACCGCCCCGGTAAGGAGCCTGCTGTGGGGCAACAAGGGGGCTGGGCTAGTGTGGGGGAAAATGGGGGGGCTCACGAATGGGGGGAGCGGCTGCTTCACATCGGGGGGGCAGAGGATGTGTCTGGGGCTAGTGAGGGGACATGGGGGGCAGTGGCTGTGCTTCTAGGGGGCAGCGGGGGTGATGGGGGTGGGGTTTACAGGGATGGGGGGTGACGGGGACAGCGAGGGGCAAAGGGGGCAGTGGGGGACTAGGAGGGGAAGTGGGGAGCAGGGCTGCATCATTGGGGTTTGGGGGGCAGCGTGCTGTGTCCATGGGGGCTGCATCACTGGGGTGCAGTGAGCTGTGTCCATAGGGGGAGGGGCGGAAAGGGGGCAGAGGCCGGAATGGGGGTGGGGGGAGGGGCTGGGGGAGTGCAGGATGGGAACCGGGGTTGCACTATCGGGGGGCCAGGTGCCGTGAAGAGGGGGGCTCCCAGTTGGCCCGTGCTTCCAGCCCTCCAGCCCTGTTCCCCTTCTCCCCCCAGGCCGAGCTGCTCTTTGACATGGAGAACGTGCAGAAGCTCTTCGCCTCCACCCAGGAGGCCGTGGAGACGGCGCTGCAGGTACTGGGGGGGGAGGCAATGACCCCTATTGCTGGGGACTTTGTCCCCCTGGGGCTCCCAGCCCCTGCTCCCGCACCCCCCAGGCAGACAGTTCCCCAGCTGGACACAGCCAGGGAGTCGCCGCTGAGATTCAAACCCAGTTACTGACTCCTGGATCCACGCGTGATCCCACCCCAGTCCTTATATAAGCAGCCCCTGGGCCTTGCCCCAGAGGTGGCTGCATCTTGGTGCTGGGCGAGGAGTCCCTGCTGCTGCTAATACCGCACTCCCCCTGCAGGATTACGAAGCGCTCGACCTGGAGATGCTGGCTCCGTACATCTCGATGGACGACGATTTTCAGCTCAGCAGCACCGACCAGCCCCCCTGGCTGGCCGAGAAGCGAGGTGATCCTGCTGTGGCCAGGGGAACAGGCCCCCCGCCGCCACCTGCCTCGCCCCCACCGCGTCCTCGCTCCAGCAGCTTCCATGGGGTGTCTGCCCGCGAACCCGACCTGCCCTGCCTGCCCCGCTGGGGCAGTGAGACCAGCCTGAGCCAGCCCCGGTCCCTCCAGCCCCCAGAGGAGGAGCCCATGGAGCTGGAAGGGCCTGGGTCACCACCGACAGCACCCCCAGGAGGCAACCGCAGGGATCACCCAGCCTCACACCTGGGGGCTAGGAAGAGGTGAGAGGGAGGGGCAAAGGGGACAGGGTGGGGCAGGAACCACAGGGGCCATGAACCTGGTATCCCCCCATCTCTGCCACCCCAGATCAGATCCATGCGCCCATGTAGCCTGGCACACCCCCATCCAAATTTTAACTGTAGTAAATTCCTGCAGCAGGGAGTCCCACGGGTAAATTCTTTGCGGCCGTTGGTCCCTGTGAGGTTTGTCTGCCTTGTAGCTGCCCTGCCCTGGGTCCCCCTTGTTCCTGCGCCAGGAGTGAGGTGGGCAGGGAGGGCCTGTCTGGCCAGCTCCGTGCCAGCCAGCTCCTTACGTGCCCCGCTTCCCCCTCACACCCTCCAGGGCCTTGGAGCTGAACCTGGAGGAGGAAGGGGCCGACTTCCTGGAGGCGGCGCCCCTGAAGCGCGCCCATGGCTCCGAGCCCGACGGCTTCCTGCTGCCCTCCCTCAACCTGGTACGTCTGGCGCCCTGGCACCGACGACTGGTCTGAGAGATTCAGGGACGTGGGGGGCAGGCCAGGGGTATCAAAGAGAGGGTGGGGGAAGGGGTCAGGTTGGGGTGCTTGGGAAGGGGGCCAGGTGGGGGAATGGGAAGGGGGGGGGGTGGATTGGGGTTAGGCTGGGTGGGGGGAAGCCTGAGGGAATTGGGGAGATGGGGCTGGGTGATTTCCCCCATCCTCTCAGCTGCACTACTCTCCCCCCCACCCCCCACCAGGGTTTCCTGCTGAGTGTGGAGGAGGGGCTGGACGCCGGGGTTCCCCGGGGCGGCATGGTGCTAGGGCGGAAGTTGCTGGCCCTGGAGGAACCAATGGGTGAGTGCTGCACGGCGTGGAGGCGGGGCTCAGTCTGCGTCATGGTGGGGGAGGCTGGGGCATCCCTGGGGGGCAGGGCAGTGGATCCGACCATCCACAGCCCATCTTGTCCCCCTCAGGAGGCACCTCGCTGCAGATTCTGCCCCGGGATGGGTTTCCTTCCTGAGCCCCCACCGGGGAGCCACTCCTGCCCCGATGTGGGAGGGGAGGGACCTGCTGCCCTAGCTAAGGTCGCAGCAGACACTGCTCTCAGCAGGGACCAGCCTGGCCCCCTGCCTCTGGGGCTATGGGAGAATCAACCGTAACAGTACAGGGCATACACAGGCGAGCAATTCTGGCTGCATCCAGCAGAGGGCAGCAGCACACTTACTGGCTCGCTCCTTGCACTCCTTGGCTGGCACGCTTTGTTTCGCCTGCCTTGTTAACCAGCGGAACTCCCTGCCACATGAGATTAATTCCCCGCTCCTTTTTTTTTTTTTTCTGTCCTCTCCTAACCACCCCCATCCCGTTATCTTTCACACCCTGCACCTTGCCCCCTCCAGCCCTACTGGGTGACATGCTGCCCTTCGTGGTGGATGGTCCAGCGCTCTCCCAGCTGGCTCTATACGACGGTGAGGATGAGGCCTTGGAGCAGAGTGGCGGGCACTTCCAGCCGGGCGAGGAGCTCCTGGGGGAGCTGGACCAGGCCACCTGATGGGTCGGGCTCCCGCCCGACGCTCCCACTCCGCAGATGGGACAAACGGAACCAAACCCGACCCCAGTCCGTTCCGGGGGGAGGCACCTGCCTCTCCCCGCCATCCCCCCACCAGCAACACTCACCTGCTCGCCTTCCCCTCCGGGGCCCAGAGAATGCTACCTACCTCAGCCCTGCCCCCCCAACCGGGCATTCTGTTCCTTAGGCCTCCCCTGCCCCCCAAAATATTGGGGTGCGTCAGGATGGGGAGCTCACCAGCCCTGCCCTGGGGGGTGGGGAGGGGCGAATCTCTCTTTAATGCTGGCCACCCCTTAATGGTGCTGGGGGAAATCTGCCCCCTAGGGGTGACACTGGGGATTGCAATAGAAGCCAACCAAATGGGGGAGGGGCCAGCCCCCCCCCCCCCCCTTCCCCCGTGCTCTGAAGCCGTGTCTGGATCAGAGAGCCAGGCTGTTGTGCTGGCTGGATCTTGGCCCCAATTGGTGCGGATCCCGATAGCCGGGGGATGTTGACGGGGCTGGTGATGGGGTACGGACAGTCCCCCTCGTCCTTCCTGCTCAGGGCAGGGTGCAGGGTGGGGTCCCTTCCCCCAGTGCGGTTGGGGGGAGTCGGGATTGGCTCTCCCTATGTTCTGCTCACCTCACCGGACCCCACATCTTTCCCTGCCCTAGCTGGGGCCACCCTGGGGGGTTGGGGCTGCTCATACTCCCCTTCCCCCCCGGTCCTTACCCAGAATCCTCCTGGTGCCTCTTGCCGCATTTACCTCAGCAATGCCGTCTCCTCTTGCCCCCCGTGGGGGGAGGGAGCACAATGGGGGGCCCAAGGGATGACACCCCATCCATCGCCAACTGGCAGCTATTTTCCCCCTGGCACAATTTGGCCCTAGGACCCCAAATCTCTCCATTTTTTTTTTTTTTTTAAGTGGCCAAAACAGTGGCTTTGGTGGCCGCAGTGCAAATGCTGCAGAGGCCAATTAAGCAGGGACCCCTCCCCCCTTCGCCCCCGGTCTTTCGGCCACTCGGGATTGTGTTTTCCAAACCAGTTGCCCCGTCCGAGCCTCATGGCCCCGAATGGTCCTTTTCCAGTTGGCGGCTCCCACAGTCTGTAGCCACCGCCCCCTCGCTCTGCCTATGAGGGGACCCCATTTTCCGGGGGGAACCTGGAATGGGGGCAATCCATCCTGCACCCGGTGTGTTCCTTTGGCTGTCCAGGATGTTCTGGCAAGGGGGGGGGGTGTTATTTCATAGGGGGGGCAGAGAATTCTCTTTTCAAATGGGTTATTTTAAAGCTTTGTTTCTGGTTGATTTGGGAGCAAGGGAATCTCCAGCCACCCTTTAGCGTCCGAGTCCAGCCTCGGGTCCAATTCTGCTCACGCTGATGCCGGAAGGGAGAGCAGCGCCCGCCGAGCGCCTCCACCCTGCGGATACCACGTGCCCCGGAGCGGTGCCAGCTCCCCGTCCCCCTGCACCGCAGGCTGCCAGCTCACGAGGGCTCGTGCTCACTGCCGCTCGGAACCGGGCTCTGCACGAGCGGGGTGGGTGATGGTGAACCGGGCGTGACGGGGCGAGGGGCTGCAGGATCGGGACAGAATCGGGGCTGCAAAGTTGAGTACGTTGAGAGATGAAGGACGTAGGAAGGGGAAATTTTCTTGTTCCGATCCCAGTGAAATCCCACAGCAAGGTTTCAAACCCGCTCTGGACCCCCTTCCCACCGCGTTTCTTTCCTTCCCCTACCCCCATCTTTCCTTCCACTCGGCCGGGGCAAGACCTTACTCCCCTGACCGCTTTGAACAATTTTTTTCGGTCACAATGGGATGTTTTCCTAAAAGTTCTGCTCTCGTTCAAACAGGGCCGAATCGATCAGACTAGACCAGTGGTTTTCAACCTGTGGTCCGCACGCCCCTGGGGGTCCACAGCCTGATTCCCAGAGGGGTCTGCACCTCCATTTGAAATGGTTTAAGAGTCCGTCACAGGTTGGAAACCACGGGGCCAGCCGATCGCAGCAGCCCCGTCCGGCCTTACGAATATGTCAGGGTTGTGTTTTTACTGGTAGCGTTCTACTAGTCCAATCTCGAATGTGGATGCAATTACTCTTGGATTAAGTTAAACCCGTGAAGCGTGTTCCCCTTCCTACACAGGAATAAGCTATCCTGGGACGACTGAGTCCACCCTAGGGGGCGTTGTACTGCATTAATTACCCCGGTGCAGTTAAGGTGGGGTAATTATTGTGTGACATAACCCTCTGTTTTCCCACCTAATCAGTTCCACTTCTCCAGCCCTTGGGTCACCAGGGGGGGGAAATTGAACTAGATCGATATTGAAAATCCGTTTTCACTGATCCCCTTTTCAAAGCCACTTAGCGGGAAAGTTTCACCATGATTTGAATTCTTTGAACAAAAGTTGGGGGGAACGAAAGTTGTGGGGGGTTTTATTGGGTTTTTTTTTTCCCCTTTACCAAACCGAGATGTGGGGACTTACTTCTTGTTTGGTATTAAATTGGATTTACAGGAATGGTGGCAGCGGTGGGCCAGGGGACGACGCTTCCACCCTGGTTCCTTGTGCCATCGCTTGTGTTAGTGCAAGGCCTATGCTCCTCGCTGGGCACCGGGGTCGATGGTTGCACAAGGCGCGATTCAAGCCCTGGTTTTTTTCCTTAAGGGCAGTGGGTTTTGTTTTTCTTCCCCCCCCCAGATGTTCCCTTTAAGCAATCATGGCCATGCCTCCTCTACCTCCCCCTTCCTACCGTATTTCCCTGCGGGGCTGCCCCCCCTCGCCGTTATCTTTCCCGATGCCAGTTGCCGGGAAGTAGGGTTGCCAATTTTGATCGGATGGGTTCCTGGAGGTTTGATCACTTGACATAATCTTTAATTAAAGATTCATCTTGAATTCCTGGAGACCCCAGGCCAGTCCCAGACAGTTGGCAACCCTAGTGGGAAGTGGGGTGAGGGAGGGGAAAGAGGGGGGCTGAGCCGAGTCCCGCGTGGGGCGCCATGTTTCAACGCCGACTGTTAATTGCGTTGCGAACGCAACACACCCACCCACACACGCGCACAATCTGTAGACGGGCTCCGCCCACCCAGGCAGCTGTTCAGAGCCGCACATGGCCACACGCACAGACCGCCGGCCTTCTCCGAGCCCGGAGAAGGACGCGCCCAGGGCTGGGGGTGGGGGCAGGGCCGTGTGCCCCTGTCTCTGGCTGCGGCCCTGCCCCGCCCTCCCGGCGCCGGCATTTTTGGTTTTGTTTCGTTGATTTCATTTTCCGAGACTGTGGTGCTCTTTTTTTCTTCTTGTCGTTCGTTATTATTGTAGGGTTAGCGTTTTCCTTGTTGTCGGGTTGTTACGCGCACATGCCCCCCCCCCAAGCCTGGCGCCCCCCCAGCCAGCCCCACCGTTGGGGGGTGTCTGATGCCCCTTTCCACCCACCTCTCTTCCGATGGGGTGTGAACCCTCTGATGGCTCCCCCATTAGCAACCTGCCTGGTACATGGCACTGGGGATCCAAGTTAGCCCCCCGCATATCCCTGGGGTGTTTACCTTACCCCATGGCAGCTACTCCACACCGGGGCAACCCTCTTTTAGGAGCACCCCATTTTTAATTAGGGGGGGGATTAGAAATACTGTGACTTGGATCCCCTCTTTCCCTCCTGTAATATGGGGGGGCGGAATCGGTGGGAGATGGTGGAGCAGGGGGATACCCCAGTAGAACGTGGAGCCCCCCCACATTGTTTTGCATTCTTCGGGGGGGGGAGCTCTTGACCTTGTGTATCTTGGCTCCTCGCAGCCCCACCCCAACCTTTGCCTCCCCCCTCTGAGCCAGGAAGCCCAGGGTCTGACACCCTGGAGCTGGGATCAGGTCTGATTCGGATCTTGCTGACACCCTGGGACCCTGAAGTCTATGGGTGTTAATCAGGAGTGACTCCAGTGGGGTGCTGTACGATCAGGATCGGGTCGCCTAGAGGAGGGATTTCTGGCGAAGGAGGTGAGGGGGGCAGCCCCGTGGGGGTTGGCGGGCGCCAGGCTTTGGGGCGTGGGTATTTTTTCTATCGTCTCCTCTCCCCGTGTGCGTCCGGTTTCTTTTGGGGCCGGACTCCTCCGGCGCCCTCTGGACCTATCACTGTTGTGAGACATAAACACGTCTGGTAACAAACCTCGGCTCGCCTTGTCATTGGCTGCAGGGACCAAGCTGAAGGGGGGGAGAGGGGGGCTCCGACCTGGGGGTGAGGAGAACCCCCCTGTGCCAAGCCCACCAGGAAAGGGGAGCTCTAGGAGCCTAGAGACTGAGGCTGCCAGGCACTTTGGTGTTCTGGGTTGGCTTTCTTACAAAATCAGTCCCGTGAGAACTTGGCACCTGGAGGTAGCTCATTTCTCTGGCTCTAACCACGAGACACCACTCCCCTCCCAGAGCTGGGGCGAGAACCCAGGAGTCCTAGCTCCCAGCCCCCCTGCTCTAACTCACCACCAGTCGGACAGAAGCCCTAGTCTGGACAAAGCCCCTCAGAGGTGGGGGGAAGATGGGTGGGGGGAGGGGGCATGTGCAGAGTGGGAGTCAGCTGTGCGGTCTCTGGGTGAATGCCCCCGCTGAGCATCTGGTGCACTGCACTGCGGGCGCGTACCCAGGGGACACGGGGGGAACCCGGAACTGGCGGCCTGTGCCTGCCAAAGTGGTGCCGGCAGGGGCCAACCCCCTCCTTCTCCCAAAGGGCCGGAGGGTGGGGCCGCAGCCCTGCCCCCTTAACATAGAGCCCCCTGGTATCCCATGGGCTCCGTGGCCCAGCTGGCTGGAGCTGCACGGGTGCAGTCTTACCCCAGGGGCGAGTGACGCGGTGCTAGGGCTCTGCCATCCCGGCGGGGCAGGCTCCAGCGCCCCTCAGAGCGTGGCATGGTGAGGAATGGGACATCGCGGCCCCGTCGGGCACACGGTGACCGAGATCAGGGCCCCGTTGCGCCAGGCGCCGCCCAGACACACAGCGACCGAGATCGGGGCCCCGTCGGGCCGGGCGCCGCCCAGACACACAGCGACCGAGATCAGGGCCCCGTCGGGCCGGGCGCCGCCCAGACACACAGCAACCGAGATCAGGGCCCCATCGGGCCGGGCGCCGCCCAGACACACAGCGACCGAGATCAGGGCCCCGTCGGGCCGGGCGA
>NW_020664868.1:4035559-4036937 GCF_002925995.2 Terrapene triunguis | reverse complement strand
GGCCGGGCGCTGCCCAGACACACAGTGACCGAGATCAGGGCCCCGTCGTGCCTGGCGATGCCCAGCCACACAGCGACCGAGATCAGAGCCCCGGCGTGCCAGAGCTGCAAGAGCCAGCTGGAGCTGGAGCCATCCCATGAACTTCTCGGCCACCAGAGGGCATCAGAGCACTGCACAGGGGGGTCCCGGTCCCGGTCCCGGCACCTGCTCAGCGTGTCCCTATGGGGTAGAGCGGTGTTAGCCCAGGGATGGGGCAGAGTCCAGGTGCTAAACAGAGTGATGGGCACCCCCTGTTTAATCACCCCCAGCACTGCATTGGGAGGGTGAGGGGAGAGCGCCCCCTACTGGACCCCAGCCCCGCTCCTTGCAGTACAGTGCCCCCTAGTGCTGCACGGGGGCATTGGAGCCAGCCCTGAGTGCAAGGGGAGAGCGCCCCCTGCTGGTTCAGCTACAAAGCATTCCTTGGGCTTTCCCATAACACTGGCCTAGTTGCCAGCCCAAAGCTCAAGGCTGAGCCACCTGGCATCCCTGAGTTACCCTCCTCCACGTGTCTCTGGACAGAGAGACAGACAGACTGGCCCCCCAGTGGAGGGTCCTTTTGCCATGGGGCTGACTTCCGTCCCCGTTCTCCCCCCTCCGGCGCACAGGCTGCTCCATCCAATGCAAGTGGGGTGGGAAGGGCAGCAGGCAGGTGGAAGTGACCCTGCTCCCAAGGGCACCTGGGGGGGGGGGTGAGTTCTTTGCTGCTCTCCCCGCTGGGGCTGGGCCCAGCCCTCGCTGCTCTTCCCAGGCCCCACAGGAGCTGCACAGGCCAGGGGGAATAGCTGGGTCAGCAGCAGACGTCAGAGCAGCAGGCAGAGATGGGAGCGGATCTGCCTCCAGCATCACTCTGGAATGTACACACAGGGATACACACACAGCCAGATACACACAGACCCCCCCCCCACAGACCCCAGATACACACACACAAACAGAGCTACACAGATATCTAGTGACACACCCAGCGATAAACACAGACACAGCAATACACAGAGCTACACACAGACAGATCTCTAGACACACATGGATACTCAGACACATACACACTGATTCACAGATATCTAGACACACAGAGAGATACACACAGACAGGGATACACACACAGCTACAAAAATATCTAGATTTACACACTAAGATACACACAGACACGGATATCTAGACACTCATGGATACACAGACATACACACACACACACACACACACACGGACACTGCTATACAGATATCTAGAGACGCACACACAGATACACACAAAAAGGACACACACACACACACACACACAATGGAGGAGCAGTAGATGCTCCACACTTCCAAGACTGCAACTGACTTTCCCTTACAAG
>NW_020664868.1:4035108-4035549 GCF_002925995.2 Terrapene triunguis | reverse complement strand
GGGATGCTGCGCTGACATCCCGTCACAGGGCAGAGGTGCCTGCATAGGGTGACCAGATGTCCCAATTTTATAGGGACAGTCCCGATATTTGGGGCTTTTTTTAATATAGGCTCCTATTACCCCCCAATCCCTGTCCTGATTTTTCACACTTGCTATCTGGTCAGCCTATGCCTGTATGGCTGCGGGGGGGGGGGGGCGAGGTTGTGTTGTGTTGAGGACACCGGGAACAACGGGGGGGCCCCAGGGCAGAGTAGAGCCCGCCTAGCCTGCAGGGGAGTCTGTGCGCAGCATCAGGAAAGCGCGGGGCAGTGGTGCAAGCACCCAGACTCCTGGGTTCCAATCACAGCTCTGAGACAGACTCATGCTAGGTCCCACCCCCCTGCCAAGCCCCAGTGCCCCATTCCCTGTTTCCCAGAATCCCCCAGGGCCCTGCCCGTCCCC
>NW_020664868.1:3996761-4030108 GCF_002925995.2 Terrapene triunguis | reverse complement strand
GGGGGGGGGGGGGCGAGGTTGTGTTGTGTTGAGGACACCGGGAACAACGGGGGGGCCCCAGGGCAGAGTAGAGCCCGCCTAGCCTGCAGGGGAGTCTGTGCGCAGCATCAGGAAAGCGCGGGGCAGTGGTGCAAGCACCCAGACTCCTGGGTTCCAATCACAGCTCTGAGACAGACTCATGCTAGGTCCCACCCCCCTGCCAAGCCCCAGTGCCCCATTCCCTGTTTCCCAGAATCCCCCAGGGCCCTGCCCGTCCCCAGCGCCCTATTCCCTGTTAACCAGAATCCCCCAGAGCCCTATCCGTCCCCAGCGCCCCATTCCGTTACCCAGAATCCCCCAGGGCCCTGCCCGTCCCCAGTGCCCCATTCCCTGTTTCCCAGAATCCCCCAGGGCCCTGTCCATCCCCAGCGCCCCATTCCCTGTTTCCCAGAATCCCCCAGGGCCCTGCCCGTCCCCAGCGCCCCATTCCCTGTTACCCAGAATCCCCCAGGGCCCTGCCCGTCCCCAGCGCCCCATTCCCGGTTACCCAGAATCCCCCAGGGCCCTGCCCGTCCCCAGCACCCCATTCCCGGTTACTGAATCCCCCAGGGCCCTGCCCGTCCCCAGCGCTGAATTCTCTTTCTTTGGGGTTGAGGTCAGAGTCAGAGTCACTATCCAGGATCCAGATCTAAGGGCCGAACCGGAGGGCAGGAACTGGAGCGAGCAAGGTAGCAGGCAACCAGGGGTTCAAGGCAGGGGCAGGACAGAGGCCAGGCTGGGTGCAAGGCCGGGGCAGGAGCAACCCGGTCACGCAGGAGTGGGCACAGGGGTGGACAGGAGCATTAAGAAGCCACCAAGAGGCTGTTGGCTTAAGAGCCCGCCTGCTGGCTGCTTGTGGCCAATCTGTTGGCGTGGCCAATCAGGCAGCCTGCTGCCGGCCAGCTGCGCTGATGCGGCTACCTGGGGACTAGCTCTGCCGCGGGCCCTGATTCCCGACAAACACCAACACAACTCAAGCACGTGGGAAGAGAAAGCCGTGAGAATGATCTTCAACAGAGACCGCACCCTATGTTTGCTGATAGCGCAGCATTCCAACCGGGGATCCTATTCCACACTGAGTACGTCCCTTTTACTGGCTGTTTATTTTCCAAACGGTAGCCAATTTGCGGTTTCCATTCAACGTGGCACGCATCGTTTTCAGATTTGGCACGTTCGCCTTACGAAAGAAACCGTGCTTACCAGCGTCTCCCCAGAAATGCTTTCTGTTCCCTGAACAGCAGTGCCGCTGGGAATCTGGCCCCGTCGACACTAGAAACATATATTGGGATAGCTATGTCCCTCAGGGGGATGAAAAATCGAGAGATGCAGCTATACCGACCGAACCCCGGGAGCAGACAGCACTAACCTAGCTACCGCCTCTCGGGGAGGTGGATTACCTACGCTGATTGGGAGAACCCCTCCCATTAGCACAGGGGCTACCACGACACAGCTGTACTAGGAGTGGTGGAAGCTTCCTAAAAGTGGGGGGCCACTGGTGCCCGAACCGTGGCCCTGCCCATAGGTGCTGACTCCGGGGGTGCTCCGGGGGTGGAGCACCCACGGGGAAAAATTGGTGGGTGCTCTGCACCCACCGGCAGCTCCCCGCCCCGCCCCAGCTCACCTCCGCCTCCACCTCCTCCCCTGAGCGTGCCGCCGCGTTCTGCTTCTCCCCCCTCCCTCCCAGCGCTTGCGCTGCGAAACAGCTGTTTCTCGCGGCAAGCGCTGGGAGGGAGGGGGAGGAGGAGAAACGCAGCATGCTTGGGGAAGAGGCGGTGATTTGGGGAGGGGTCCAATAGGGGCAGGGAGGGGGCAGAGTCAGGGCAGGGCCGGGGATGGGGGGGCACGAGCACCCACTGGCGCCAAAGAAAGTTGGCACCCGTGGCCCTGCCCCATGCACTGCCCCTTCTCCCAAGGCCCTGCCCCTTCTCCCCGAGCCCCCGCCCTCATGCCGCCCATTCCCCCAATGCCCCGCCACCCTTTCTCTCCAAGGCCCTGCCCTCACGCTGCCCCTTCCCCCAAAGACCCGCCACCGTTCCGCCTCTCCCCCCAAGACCCCGCCCTCTGCTTGCTCCTCTCCACTCCGTCCCCCTCGTCGCTTGCCCTTTACACTGACACTGCATCGACCTTTTATTACATTGCCCGTGGAGGTGGAGTTATTAAGTCGGTGTGGCGGGGTAGTTACATCGGCGGGAGCAAAATTTTAGTGTAGACACTTCCATAGTTAGGTCAACTAAAGCTGCCTTGCGTCGACCTAACTCTGTAGCGTAGACCGGACCTCTACCCTCAAACGAGCATAAAGGACCCTAGCTCTGTGCACTGTTTTCAGGATGCATGAGCCACGGAGAAGCTAATGAGGAGCAGCTGCCAGACCCGCTGACCCTGCACCCCTCTCTTGGGCCCTCGCACAACATGACCATGGCTAACCACCAGTTCTGGGTTCTCAGCTCCCTAGATGGTTCCCAAATGACCCACGCTGTTGAAAACGCTCCCCTTGGAGAACTTCCTGGGGAGGTGGGTCAAGATGCAGGTTTACCCTGAGCACCTAACGATTGGGTGGGTCTAGATGATCATGGAAATAACCTAACGTCTGCGTTCAGAGCCCCAGGGGCAGCTCCAGTGATATCTGGCAGCGTGGCCTAGCACGTTGAGCACTGGACTGAGACTCAGGGCACTTGGATTCTGTCCCTGGCTCCACGGATGGGTGATCCTGGGCGAGTCACTGCCTCGCTCTGTGCCTCAGTTTCCCCATCTGTAAAATAGGGATGATGATACTGACCTCCTCTGCAAAGTGCTTTGAGATGTACCCGTGAAAAGCACTAGATAAGAGCTGGGGATGAAATTATTATTACTCCACAATAGATGCTGTGGGGGAATCATCCCGTGCATCAGATGGGGGCTTGCAGTATTCAGCACGGCCACACGTCCTCGGCAGAGCTCTCAGGTTGGGAGGCTCATTCAGGGGACGACAGCCCCAAGCCCCACTCTGCATCAGCTCAGAGCCCATGGCACTCATCAAAGCCAGGTGCTTTGGGATGGGGCCGCACGCTGGATCTCTCTGCACCTGCTGAGGTCCTGTGGCCCATGGCCACGCGTCCCATGACGGACTCGGTGAGAGCGGGCACCCCCCCATGTTGGCTCAGAGATTTTCCCTTGGTGCTGCCCAGTCATAACCATGCCATGTCCTGGCCTAAGCCCCCAATGCTGCCCAATCACGCCTCCTCCCCCGGGTGCTGCCCAATCATGCCCCCCCCGTGCCATCCAATCATATGCCCCCATGATGCCGCCCAATCACGCCTCCTCCCCCAGGTGCTGCCCAATTATGCCCCTCCCCCGGCCCAGGTGATGCCCAATCACGTCCCACCGGGCGCTGCCCAATGGAGCCTTGGGGCATGGCCACTCTAGCCCCCCTTCCCTGGACTCTATGGTGCGGAGTCGCCCTTCCCTCGCTCCCCCGCCTCTCTATGGCTGAGCTCCGAGCCCCGCCCCCTCGCCGTCAGAGGGTCCCGGCGCCTCAGCGCGCGTGCGCGCGTTTGCGACACCCCTCGCGGCCCCTCCGCGTTGCTGTTTGCGGCAGCGCTCGGCGGGGCGTTTGGGTGCGCGCGGTTGCCAGGGTCGCTTTACGGCCCGGCGATGGCGGAGGGCGAGCGGGCGGAGCAGAACGGCGGCCTCGGGCGGCCCCCCCGGGAGGGGGAGGCGGGGGCGCTGGAGCGGGCGGAGGTCCTCAAGAGCCAGGCCAACGAGTACTTCAAAGGTAGCGGGGGGGGGGAGCTGCCACATACGGAGCTATTGGGGGAGCCGGGGGGGAGGGGCTGCCAGATGTGGAGCCAATGGAGGGGGAAGCCGGGGGGGCTGCCAGATGTGGAGCCATTGGCGGGAGCCGGGGGGGAGGGGCTGCCAGATAATGAGCCAGTGGCTGGAACCGGGGGGGGAGGGGCTGCCAGATGTGGAGCCATTGGCGGGAGCCGGGGTGGGAGGGGCTGCCAGATATGGAGCCGTAGAGCAGAGTCATAGGGGGAGGGGCTGTCTGATATGGAACCATTGGGGGAGGGGCTGCCAGATGGGGAGCCATTGGGGCAGTCTGGGGGGGGGGGAGGGGCTGCCAGATATGGAGCCATAGAGCAGAGTCATAGCGGGGAGGGGCTGTCCGATATGGAACCATTGGGGGAGGGGCTGCCAGATGGGGAGCCATTGGGGTAGTCGGGGGGCTGCCAGATGGGGAGCCATAGGGGAGAGTCCTAGCGGGGAGGGGGCTGGCACACAGGGCGCCATTGTAGGGCGGGGTTAGGGAAGGGGCAGCTAGATGGGGAACCAAGGGGCGAGTGGGAGGGATGATGGTGGGCAGGGCCTGCCAGCTGTGGGGGTGGGGCTACCAGAGAGAGAGAGAGTCCTATGTGGGGAGCAGAGAAGATGGTAGGTCGCCAGAGGCAGCCTCGTCTAGTGGCTAGAGAAGGGGAGTGGGACTCGGGGCTCCTGCGAGTGGGACTCGGGGCTCCTGCGTTCTAGTCATGGATTCCAAGGCCAGCAGAGACCAGATCATCTAGTCTGACCCCTTGTACAGCAGAGGCCAGAGAACTGCCCCAGATAATTCCCAGAGCAGATCTCTTAGAAACCTGGCATTGGCCACTGTCGGAAGACAGGATACTGGCCTAGATGGACCTTTGGTCTGACCCAGTGTGGCTGTTCTTATGTAAACCCATCCCATCTTGATTTAAACATGGTTGGTGATGGAGAATCCACCATGACCCTTGGTAACTTGTTCCAAAGATGGTTACCCTCACCGTTAAAAATGCATGCCTTATGTGGGATGGATGGAAGTGGGAGGCTTGTGGGGTCTAGTCATTAGAGCAGGGGATTGACTCCTGGTTTGTGTTCCTGGCTCTGCCAATGGTGTGTGGGGTGACCAAGAGCAGGATGCATCCCTGCTCTGCGTTTCAGTTTCCCTATCTGTAAAATGGGGATAATGATATTGCTCTGCTCTGTACAGTGTTCTGAGATCTACTGCTGAAAAGTGCTGGAGAAGAGCTCAGGATTATCACCATGGCTATGATTTGTAGTTACGTGCAGGGCAGAGGCCTCATGCCAGCAGTGGAAGCACACTGCCCTACACGCTCCGCTCCGTTTGCAGGGGTGCCAACAGAAAGGGCATTATGGTTTCAGAGCAAATGCTTTCCCCTTCTCTTGCTCTTTATCCAGGATCTCCAAGCAGTTTGCAAGGATTTGTTAATTCGCCGCTACATCCCCCTGGGCATCCTAATTTCACACCTGGGGAAACTGAGACATGGGGCGGGGGAGGTGACTTGTTCAGGGTCACCCAGGCAGTCTGTAGCAGAGCTGAGAGTAGCACCCAGGAGTTCCGGTTCCAAGTTCCCTCTTCTAACTGCTGATGTCTGCTCTACACGGGAAAGCTTTATGGGTATAATTATTGTGACTCGGGAAGTGATTTTTATTTTTTAACTGAAATAGTTACACCAGTGCAAGCCCTAATGTAGAAGCAGTTACACCAGGATCACTTAGGAGAATAAACTATACTGGTCTACGCACATTTATACTGATGTAAGTGTGTCCACCCAGTAGGGTTGTGCTGCTGTACCTGTGCTGGCACACTTAAAGTGATTCAGTTTTGATGTGTAGATGTTCCCTGATACCCATCACTGGGGTATTAAATCAGAGTAAGAGAGGCTGAGCTAGCAAAGGGCCTCAGGATGTGTGGGTGGGGCGTGGGTGAAGGTGTTCAGCTGAAGTGACTAGCATAATGATCTGATCTGTTGATGGGGTTAGTGTTAGAGGAGACGTTGATGTGTCAGAGGGTTTGTTTACATATGGCGCTATTCTGGAATAACTCCATGGTTGAATCAGTTTAAAATAAAACCAGTGAAAACCTTGTGTGTGGACACTCTTATTTCCATTTAAACCAGGCTTATTTCAGTTGATCTTAAATTGGTTAAGAATCAGTTTAAATTAACCAAAAGTAAGCCCCACTTAAATCAAACATCCACACGGCAGATTAAAACTTATATCTGGTTTAAAATCAGATATAAATTAAACCAGTGCACATTTTTGTGTAGACAAATCCTTATTCCAGAATAAGACCATCCACATGCACAGTTATTCTTTTAAATTCACATCCTACCTTATTCCAAAGTATCTTATGTAGACAAATTCTTATTCTGGAATAAGAGTGCCTTTTCCCAAATTAGCTTAGTCTGTTTTAGAAATGGATTAAGCCAAACCAGAGCAAGGCCCTCTTGTTCTTGGATAAGAGCGTGCACACATGGAGTTATTCCTGAATGGCTGTTCTGCTTTAAATTCACACCCTACCTAATTCCAGAGTGACTTTCATGTGTAGACATGTCCTGAGGTGAGGTGAGGGCAGTACCATCTGATGCAACAGAGGGCATATTCTCTCAGGGGAGGATTTGTGGAGCTGAGCTTAATAGTGAGTGAGATGAAATAAATTATTGGGGGAAGTGACTGGCGGGAGAGGGAAGACATTGCGGATGGGCGTCACAAATAGGGCACTGGTTCCCGTAGGTTCCCACCTTGTGGCTTGGTTCTGAATGCTTCAGAAGCAGCCTGGCCTGTTTCTTTGGCATAAACAGGAAGAGACTGGCTGTGCCCTGCCAGCTGGGAGCCGCCTGAAGAAATACTTTAACTCGATTGTTGCTTTGCTTAACTTCCCTCTTTCCGTATTAGGAGGGGTTAATGTCCAGTCTGAGAGCAAACACGGCCCTCTTGGAATAGGCCATGTGTGTGAGCTCTTTAAGGCCACTTGTCCTTAGCCCTGAATTTCTGACCATGGGAGTGTCTGGCTGGCCTTGTGCTAAAGAGACCCCATCTCCCCAGCTTTGAGAGCTTTTCAGCAGGAGATAGCCTCCTTTCTTCCTTGCTCTTTGTCAGCCATTTCTTTATCACTGTAACCCTCCTCTCTGCAGGCAGCCCTTCAGGGGGAGACTGGAAGTCATTTCCCCAACCCCAGGTACTGCTCTTACCTCTAGATATGATCTCTCCGGGGCAGGATGGAGGACTATGAGGAAGTCTGTGCTTCCCGTCCTGGAACTTAAACAAACCCTGTCACCGCCACTGACTCTAGGAACAGAGGATATGCCAAACTGGATCAGACCTAATGGGGGGTAGTTCCAGTTTCCCATCTCTCCCCAGTGCTCAGCACCAGCTGCTTCAGAGGAAGGTGCAATGGTGGAATTAACTGATCAGAGCAGAAGGTTCTTCCCCATCAGTCAGCGATTTGGCTCTTGCTGATAGCACTTCTAAAAAATGCTTTGACTTGTGTCTAACCGATGTATGGAGAGCAGAAATAGGGAAGTATATCTATCTAGAAGCGATCACCTGGCTTAGCGTCTGGTGAGATCACGTGATCAGGTATGTCTTTACTAGAAGTGAAGCCCCTAAACTGCACACACAAAGTTCCACGCGTTGTGACTGGTCCCCTTGAGTTCCATGGAGTTGCTCTAATGGTCGAAGTTAAACGTGTGTAGAGGAAGGATGGCACAGTGATCGTGGCACTCTAGTTTAGGACTGTAGAGACGTAGGCCTAGTTCTCTGTGCTGCCACAGTCTCCCTGTGTAACCTTGGAAAGTCACTTTGCCTCTCCGGGCTTTGCCGCATTGGGGTGTTGTGGGAGTATGTACACTAAGTATTGGGAAACGCTTTGAGATCTAGGGATAAAAAGTGCTGTACAAGAGAGAGGTATTATAGAATCATAGAATATTAGGGTTGGAAGAGACCTCAGGAGGTCATCTAGTCCAATCCCCTGCTCAAAGTAGGACCAACACCAACTAACCACACCATCAAGGGCTCATTCACCTGCACATCCACTAATGTTATATATGCCATCATGTGCCAGCAATGCCCCTCTGCCATGTACATTGGCCAAACCGGACAGTCCCTCCGCAAAAGAATAAATGGACACAAATCGGACATCAGGAATGGTAACATACATAAGCCAGTAAGTGAACACTTCAATCTCCCTGGTCATTCTATTACAGATTTAAAAGTCACTATCATTGAACAAAAAAACTTCAGAAACAGACTGCAAAGAGAAACAGCAGAACTACAATTCATTTGCAAATTCAACACCATTAATCTGGGCTTGAATAGGGACTGGGAGTGGCTGGCTCATTACAAAAGCAGCTTTTCCTCTCCTGGAATTGGGAGTGGACTACATCCACCCTGATTGAATTGGCCCTGTCAACACTGGTTCTCCACTTGCGAAGTAACTCCCTGCTCTCCATGTGTCAGTATATAATGCCTGCATCTGTAACTTTCACTCTATGCATCCGAAGAAGTGAGGTTTTTACTCACGAAAGCTTATGCCCAAATAAATCTGTTAGTCTTTAAGGTGCCACCAGACTCCTTGTTGTTTTAACACCAACTAAATCATCCCAGCCAGGGCTTTGTCAAGCCGGGCGTTAAAAACCTCTAAGGTTGGAGATTCCACCACCTCCCTGGGTAACCCAGGGTGCTTCACCACCCTCCTAGCGAAATAGTGTTTCCTAATATCCAACCTATACCTCCCGCACTGCAACTTGAGACCGTTGCTTCTTGTTCTGTCATCTGCCACCACTGAGAACAGCCGAGCTCCATCCTCTTTGGAACCCCCCTTCAGGTAGTTGAAAGCTGCTATCAAATCCCCTCTCACTCTTCTCTTCTGCAGACTAAATAACCCCAGTTCCCTCAGCCTCTCCTCGTAAGTCATGTGCCCCAGCCACCTAATAATTTTCGTTGCCCTCCTCTGGTCTCTCTCCAGTTTGTCCACATCCCTTCTGTAGTGGGGGAACCAAAACTGGACACAGTACTCCAGGTGTGGCCTCACCAGTGCCGAATAGAGGGGAATAATCACTTCCTTCGATCTGCTGGCAATGCTCCTAGTAATACAGCCCAATATGCTGTTGGCCTTCTTGGCAACACGGGCACACTGCTGACTCATATCCAGCTTCTCGTCCACTGTAATCCCCAGGACCTTTTCTGCAGAACTGCTGCTTAGCCAGTCGGTCCCCAGCCTGTAGCAGTGCATGGGATTCTTCCTTCCTAAGTGCAGGACTCTGCACATGTCCTTGTTGAACCTCATCCGATTTCTTTTGGCCCAATCCTCCAATTTGTCTAGGTCATTCTGGACCCTATCCCTACCCTCCAGTGTATCTACCTCTCCTCCCAGCTTAGTGTCATCTGCGAACTTGCTGAGGGTGCAATCCATCCCATCATCCAGATCATTAATAAAGATGTTGAACAAAACCGGCCCCAGAACCGACCCCTGGGGCACTCCCCTTGATACCGGCTGCCAACTAGATATCGAGCCATTGATCACTACCCGTTGAGCCCGACAATCTAGCCAGCTTTCTATCCACCTTATAGTCCATTCATCCAAGCCATACTTCTTTAATTTGCTGGCAAGAACGCTGTGGGAGACCGTATCAAAAGCTTTGCTAAAGTCATCTTATCCGGGTTCCTATTTTTGGTTTGATAAAACTTCCGGTTTGTGACTTGCAATGAATCGGCCACTAGGGGGCTTCCTTCACAGCCCTTTAAAATATACGGTATTAATTTCTGGAGGCGTCAATGCTAAGAGGGTGTCAATAAGATTGCAGTGATTTCAGAGAAAAGCAAACAAACAGTCAAGGGGCTGGACGGGAACGGATTTATAGGGAAAGGCCGAGAGAGGGAAACTTGCCTAGTTTGGCCAAATGACCACAGGTGGGGGGTGGTACATAATGACCTAGTCACATTCATGGCAGAGAACGTTACTGCAATACAAGGGGATGAAGCAAAGCAAGGGGTAAGTATCAGGGAGAAGTTTCCTGGATAACAGGATCTCAACCCCAGGAAGGGATGGAAATTGTATCGGAACGGGACAAAGCCCTGGAGGAATCACCATAGTGAAGGGACAGTCTGGGCCGGAGCGCCATGCTGGATTCAGTGCGATGTGGTAGCTTGTGCCCTTCCCTGATTTCAGTGACCTCTGTGTTGACCAGTGACCTCATTTAAAAGGTGATGGGTGGGGAGGCGGGGGTGCCCAGGCTGGGAATCTGTCCATGCCAGGTTGCTCCATGTAGAATGGGGTGCCAGCCAGCGAGCGAGTGTTCCCAATACAGCAGCTGCTGTGTCCTGTGGGAAAGCAGCAGTCAGCCAGGGCTCTGCTGGGGGAGGAGGAGCTGGGTGCCTAGTCCTCAGCAAGTGACACAACCTCCAGGCTTTGTGTCCAAGGCCTGGTCTACACCGGGGTGGGGAGGGGGGATCGATCTAAGATACGCAACTTCAGCTACGAGAATAGCATAGCTGAAGTCGACATATCTTAGATCGACTTAGACTGACTTACTTCGCGTCCTTGCGGCACAGGATCGACGGCCGCCGCTCCCCCGTCGACTCCGCTTCCGCCTCTCGCAGCGGTGGAGTTCCAGAGTCGACGGGGAGCGCGTTTGGGGATCGATTTATCGCGTCTAGATGAGACGCGGTAAATCAATCCCCGATAGATCGATCACTACCCGCCAATCTGGCGGGTAGTGTAGACGTACCCCAACTCTGGGCTGTCCAGGCTCTGCAGGGTATTTTGGGGGGCTGTTCGGTGACTTCAGCCTGATCTCTCTGGGAGGAAGCGGTCAGCTTGCGAGGGGCTCTGTGTGTTGTCAGTTGGCGAACGTGTGAGTTTTCTTCGTAGGCTGTCCCAGGGATAGTCGGTTCAGCAGACCTCAACAGTGCTATCCAGAAAGCCCACAGGCTCGGGTTGGTGGCAGAAAGGCTTGGCTAAGTTTATTGTCTCCAAAGCACATGATCAGCGTCCCATACGCTGCACGGGTGCACTGCATGTATGCTCGTGACAAGGTGCCAGCAAGTTCAACGTCAAGTCATCCCTTCAGCCAGTACAAAGAATCAAGGGGTGGTACCTCGATATTTATGGGATGAAACAAACAGCTTCTTCCATACCACCTTCCGTGCTTCCTGACATCTGTTTATTACCTCCCCTTGCTGCTGATGTCTCCCAATGCACAAACCAAATCCTTGACCAATTCTTTCTGTACCAGTCAAGGCCAGCCATTTTTTGTACTGTTAATGTCAATAGTCGTGTAGCATTCACACAGCTACCACCCATTATTCTTTGTGCAGCCAGCCTGGTTGATTTCAGAACCTATTTCTGTCACCAGGTGCACACCAGGGTGGATAAAAATCAATGATTTTTAAAAAATTTTTAAACAAAATCAGATTTTTTTAATTTAAATAGATTTTTTTCATAAAATGCTTTTTGAAGAAAGAACCTATCTAAAGATAGTTTTAATTAAGATACATTATAGCTCAAAGATATCTCATCATGGAATAGGGATTATAAATTCTAATTCTATAGTATGAGACAGTATATTCATGTAATGTCTAAGAAAAGTTTTGTAAATGAGTTCCAATAGTTCATGGATTAGGGACCCAATTTTATGGGGTTCCAGGGGCTTCTGTATAGATTATTTAGGTTAATCTTCCTATCTACCCAATGGGACTCAGTGCTCAGTCTAGAAGATACCATCAGAGATGCTTAGTTTTGCAGTTCTCAAACTGTGGATTTGTGTTTCCAGAGATAACATGATTGTTAACAGCAAAAATGTTTTTAAATAAATAAATAATATGGAGATGAGAAATAAGAGACCTCAACCCTATTGTCCCTCTGCAGATTTATGTACACAGAGTCAATCCCTTACCTCTCTCTAAAAGTGCAAAGTTGCAAAAAGTTCAACGAACAGAAGATTGTTGGGGGTGGAATAGCTCTGGACAAGGAGAAGAAGTCTGGAGATAAATGTGAGAAGGGAGGGACAGGCAGTAGAAACAAAAGTGAAACTGTTTGAGCAGCGTATTCCAGAAGTCTTGAGGTCTTTCTGAGTGTAGCCTTCATTGATTTGAGAACTACCATACCATTCTCTCACTAGAAGGGAAAACCTATAATGGCAGCAGGCCATAAAAGATCCCCAGTTTGGGAATATTTTAATGATGTTCCTCTACCGGTGAAGAATATGTATTAAGGTTACAACACCCAACAAGAATGCACTTTTATGTAGAAATCCATGATTAAATCGAGTCCTCCTGACTAGTGATTTAAATCATAATTTAAATCAATTTGATTTAAATGAAATCCACCCTGGCACACTACGATAGGGTTGCACATAAGTGTTGTTTACTAAGGTTCCTACACTGTTGGCGTAAGATACCTTTACTGGAGCTTGGGTCCACCTTGGGATAGCCATCATAATTTGAATATTTTTACTCTTCTTACTACTGTCTAGAAAACAAATTGTAAGAAATCTGGAGTAATATTCTTTATTTCTTGCTCCTGTATCTGTTTTATAAAAGCGGGACCATTTAATAAGCGGGGCCATTTTTGTAGCCTTATATGTAACAACCCTTGTTTGATCATTTCAATTACCCTGTCTCCATGGGTTACCCAAGCCACTGCCAATGAAACATCATTATTTTCCAAACTATTGATTATTTACTTCTGGGGGAATTTTGCGTCACTGCACGCGTACAGAATTCATGGTCCCCGCATATTTCTTTGCTTCCCCGCAGAAAAATGACTTCTGACGGGGAAGCAAAGGGAAGCTGCAAGAGTGGTCATGTGCTCCCTGCCTGGCAGTGCAGGCAGGTCGGTTTGGGCACCCAGAGCAGCCGGCAGAAATGTAAATCACCACTAGGCGAGGAGGGGAGGTTGGGCAGTCGTGTGTGTGTGAGAGAGAGACACTGTCCCTCTGGCTTGCTATTGCGGCATGCTCGGCATGGAAGGGCAGGGCTTTGGGGATGGTTCTGAAGAGGTACACATGGGGTGGGCAGGCTCTGTTCCCTCAGGCAGAGCAGAATGTAGCAGCCTGCCCGCTTAGTGAATTGTTCCCATTGTTCTTAGTGAATTCCCCCAGGAGTATAAAACAGGTGTAAAAATTTTAAGAGTCCTGTACATTGCCAGAGTATGGCCTTTTAAATGCTTGTGGTGCTTTAGTGATTAGAACTGGTCTACATTTTTGGACTGAAAAAAATTCCTATCAAAACGTGCTCCATGAACTGTTTGCTACTGACCTTTTTGGAGATGGTCAATAGCCAATATAAATGGTGAGTTTGAGTCACCAGCCCACACTTGCTCTTCAGTTTCCTGTGATGTAACACTGAGCATATGGCTGCATTTATTTGGTGACTAATAACTAGAAGTAAAGGGTCAATACTAGCTACATTACTATTAGACAGAGGGGGTTTGGAGATTTCTGCCAATGCTCCCCACTCCCATTCTCCATGTATTGTATCATAGTTTAAGTAAATTACCATAATAATTGAAACCAGCTTGATTATATTGCGTTCATTTGACAAAAAAATTGCAGAATTTTAAAATGTGTGCAGAATTTTTATTTTTTTGGTGCGGAATTTTTAATTTTTGGCACAGAATTCATCCAGGCGTAAGTCATTGAAAGGATAGTGGCGTTGAGGTATTCAAACCCGGGAGCAATCAAATGTATGTTAGCAATGGTTATTCCGTGTTGATAAAGCAACAGGTGACTACGTCGCCCAGTTTTCACTGCCTTTCCTACCCCATTGATGATGCTGTTCATTTTTAGATTTAGGTTTTCAATATCTCTTGTCTTCCATACAGACAGGCCGAGGCTTGTGCGTCCCCACATTGTGTCTGTGACACTTCTCTTTTCCCATCCTTGTCGCTTCATTAAAGGATTTTGAAAACCTTTCCAATATTGTATCTGTACCCTAATCTCTGTATTAAACCAGTCGTATTGGTGGATGTGCATAGCCATACCAGTGAAATTATAATTTGAGTGGCCCATCCATCCATCCATCCCACATTTTCCACCAGGAACTCAGTGGTAGGATGTAGGAAGAGGCCCGATTCCGGCCACGGTTGCAAATGTGGGCATTTCATTGATGGAGCAATGATAGTGGTAGACTAAGTTGCGGGGATAAGATCGGTACCACGGTCGGACAGGTCCGTAATACCCTCACATGATAAATATATTTGCTAATACCTGGAGATGTTATCCAAATTCCTGTGTATAAAGCCTCATCTTCCAGCTGGAGATAATTAATACAAATGGATGCACTGCACGTATCCTCTACGTTGATAAAAGTTACTCTGTCTGTCAAGGCCCTGTATGTTTTAATGATTCCTTCCACATGGTTCGTTACTGTGTTGACTGCTTTAAAATAAAATCAACTGCTACATCAGCATTCTCACGTGGGTATGATTTAATATTAGACGGCAAAGTAAGGTTATCCCCTACTGTTGCTGTAATTGGACGTTCCACTCTTTGATGTGTTGTAAGTGAGACTTGTTCCCTCTCCTGAATTCCTGCTTCGTTTTCCTTAGCTTGTGGGGGTTCCTGTACAATGGGGCTATTAATTGCAGGTGTGTCAGTGTTTTCTGTAACAGCTGAGTCAGTGTTGGGAGCTAAAGTACGGGTAATGGCTAGGGATGTAAATAGGGTTTAAAAATAGTAACAGTTTAACCTGTTAAAATTCTGTCGGTTAAACATTAACTGTTAAGGAGTTCACATAGGCAGGAAACTAGGGGTGCGGAGGTGTGTGCTGCAGCACCCCCACGTCTTACGCGGGGCTCCGCTGCTGCCCGCACCCGGCATCCCAGCTTCCGCCCCGGGCCCGGGCTCCTCGCTAACGCCCCGCGCCCGGAACTCTGCTGCCGGCAGGGGCACGGGGCTCTGCTGCCAGCCCCTCAGCCGCTCTTTGATGATGTAGCCCGACTACAGCCTTCCTTCTGTTTCACATATTACATTTAGAACCGTTCCTGCAGGATGAGCTTGGCTGGCCGCTTCCAGTTCAGTGGGATTATTTGAAATTTCTACCCAAATTCTCTGGTCACGGAACGTGTCTGGTTTAGTCTTTGGGTGTTAGCCAGTCCCTCTGCACGTTGGATCACTACCATTACACTCAGCAGTCCTCGTATCCAGATTAATTTCATGACCTGTGAAAACAAAAACAATCACTTCTTGGGTTTTTTTTTTTTTTTAAGCGGCTTAATTGTATGTATTGTAAACCTTATTTGATTGAGGTACATTGGAAAGGGCAAAAGCCATTTTCCTGCCAGCACTCCACATCCAATTCAAACAAAATTTCATCCTCTGTCATGGGATTTCCAAAAACAAACAAACTAGGATTTGCTTGGATTATAGGCCTGGCACTTGTCCATCCAACCTTTGGACCCAGCATCTCGAGTGTTTTCTTTCCTTCCTGTTCCATTTTCCATATTGTTGTGTATCTATTATTTCAATCTATTACAAATAGTTAGTACCTTGTCTATTTTCCACCATATTCATGCTTTTCCAGTTAACTTGTCTGACAGGATAAGGCCTACTTAATTCAACGGTTGTCATTTGATTCCAGGCTACTTGTGTTAATGCCTGGGGCGCCGATACGGCCCATAGGCCCAAATTTAATAAAACTCCGTCCCAATTTGAAAAGATTCCATTTTACTTGTAGACGGTTATCTTTTGAGATCGTCTGTAAAAAAAAAAAAAAAAAAAGCACGAGATGTAACATACAGTTTAAGCCCTGAACTCTTTGAACTGCATGGCGTGTTTCCACCGAGGTTGGTTCTCTCTTTCGACCAGGTACCGTGATGGTCCCAGTTTATTTATAGTCTGATGTGGACCAGGCCATTCCGTTTCTTTTTGGGTGGTGGGACGGTTTTAACCATTAGTTAGTCCCTAATTGCCACTATTTTCATGAAAGGCTTGATTCACTTTTTGCTGGTGCAGCGGCTAACCCCTGGACCGGGCCCAGTCAATATTTAAAACTATTCATCCAGGTTTTTGTGGCCAATGCTGCTATGGCTTCCCAATCTGGGGGATATCATAGATTTTCTGATGCAGGCATAGGCCTTCCAAACAGTATTTTATGTGGGCTAAGCCCAGTCGTACGGTTTGGACGACTACGGATTCTCATGGGCACCCATGGGAGATCCAGATCCCAATTTGTGCCTAGTTCATCACGTACCGTAGATAACTCAATTTTAAGAGATTTATCCATTCTTTCTACTTGTCCTCTGGCCTGAGGGTGGTATGGGATATGCAATGGTAAGGGAATACCAGCCCGAGCTCCCATGCTTTGGTACACGTCCAATAAATGCTGGCCCATTATTAGAATCGACACTGTGAGGTAAACCCCATCTAGGAAATACTTCTCTCATTAAGGCTTTGCGGTGAGATTGCTACCTTCCTTTCTTGTGGGGAATGCCTCCACCCACTTACTGAAACTATCCACAATGACAAACAAAAATCAGTTCTTCCTAGATCTTATAGGCAGTGGCCCTACAAAATCCACCCGCAGGCTTCAGAACAGCCCTTTCGAAGCCTGATGCATTAGCTCACCTCTTCTTTTTCGTTGTGCAGGATCTTGTTTTGCGCATGTTAAGCAGCGGTGTGTATGCATTTCCATGTCTTCCCTTATCCTTGGCCACCAGCCTATAGCCTCTTCTAACTTGGGGTGTCCCCCTACAAGAGAGTCACGTATCCAGCTCACCGATAAATGTCGTCGTTGCTGTGGAATTACTAAAACTCAGTCGTTCTCTGGATTGGCCAAGAGTAAATTCTTTTTTATTTATTGTAACTCCATGCCGCTTTGAAGGGCATTCTGAAATCCATTGCTTGATAAGTCATCTTGCATTTTCTGCAGCGTCCGTGTTCCTTCCTGATTTTCTCTACTTCTCTTTTGTTCTTCCCTTGCCCGAGCATGGGTGGTTACAGCCACAGGGGTGGTTTCACACAAAGTATCCTCAATTGCTGCTGCTTTGGCTAATCTATCTGCTTGTTCGTTTCCCCCACTGCAGTGGCCCCCTTTTTTTAATGTGACTTTATTTTAACTCTTCTGACCTTTCTTTTTTAATAGCTAATTGCCAGGTTCTCTAATCTTTGCCATAGTGGCTTGTGTTTAATCTCAGGCCCATCCGTTCTTGTACAGTTTATAGAACTCTACCAGGGAAGGTAGATTGTAACACCTTTGTACACGTAGTCTGAATTGGTCCCAATAATGACTTTACAGATGCTCCCCGACGTATGCCTTGCGTAACTCGAATTTTGCATAAATCGGAAACGTATACCTGACCATTACGCCAAAAAAACAAACAAACAAAACCTTCCTATTTCTAGCTTACGGAACTTTTTCCGTAAGTGCGGATTTGCGTAAGTCAGGTTTGCGTAATCTGGGGGGCATCTGTAGTTTGTTTTCTTTTCATTAGTTTTCACACTTCTCTGAGTGCAGCTGCTTTTGCAACTTATGTTCCCCTCGATCCAGCTTACGTTGAAAGCACTCCTGCTGGTGCAATTCCCCGTGATGTTCCTACATCGCAGGATGGTTTTGAGTTACCCGAGTAATCATTTGAGTAACGTTATTCTCAAACCCAAATGTGTGGGTACCTAAAGAGCCCAGTAGTGTTCGAAAAAGCAACGGCTCCTCCTCCAAATGGATTCCCACCTCTTGCAGCAACTGGGAACGTTTGTGTCTCCGCAACAGAAATTCATTACAATTTTCGAATGGTTCCCACTCAAGCAGTTAGTTCATTAATCTTTAATGCATCAAGTCTAAGTGTGAGTCCGCTGGACAGACTCCAGGCCACGTTTCCCCACTGTCCTTTTTGAACTCGTGTTTGCTTTGCCCATCTACGTACGTGTGAGTTTTTGCCGCATGCTGTCCCATCTCTGCACAGATAGTTGGTTCAGCAGACCTCAGTAGTACTACCCAGAAGGCCCACTTGCTCGGTTCGGTGGCAGAAAGGCTCGGCCAGGTTTATTGTCTACAAAGCACGTGATCAGCGTCCCATACGCTGCACGGGTGCACTGCTTGTGTGCTCGTGGCAAGGGACCAGCACGTTCAACGTCAAGTTGTCCCCTAAGCCA
This sequence comes from Terrapene triunguis, assembly GCF_002925995.2. Taxonomy (NCBI): domain Eukaryota; kingdom Metazoa; phylum Chordata; order Testudines; family Emydidae; genus Terrapene; species Terrapene triunguis. The sequence goes on along the minus strand of NW_020664868.1, from coordinate 4,012,202 downwards.
GCACGAAGAATCGGGGTGGTACGTTGATATTGGTACGGTGAACAAACATCTTACGTACCACCTTCTGTGCTTCCTGACATCGGTTATCTCCTCTTGTACCTTGCTGCTGATGTCTCGGACAAAACGTCCCTATTCATCACTTCTGTCAAACCATCTTATCTTGTGCTCGACTAGGGTGGACCTGGGTGAGTCTTCTCTTCTGGGATGTGTTTACACGAACACCCAGTGCCTAGTACTCAGGAGCACCTGGGTCTCAGCCCCGCTAGCCGTGCCTTTGCCAAGTTCATGTGCCGCATGGTGAACTTGTAAGCAAGTGTCTGTTTGATGACAGGGCCTGACTTTGGCTCCTAGCATGGCCTGGCTTTGCTGACAGTGGTTCAGGCCTCAGGTCTTGCCCCAGGCTCCAGGCTCTCTTGCTCTACTCCACTGTACTTCAGAACGCCTCTCTGAGGGGGCTGGGGGTGGACGAAGGCTTTATAGGCTCTGCCTTCCTCTCTGGGCCTGAGATGTAGCACTGTGGGGCTGGGCCAATCCCAACATGCTATTGAGTGCGGCTCTGTTTCAGGGTGGGAAGGGGCCCCCGGCCACATTCTGGCAAAATCTCCGGGGGACGGCTTGAGTACTGGAGAGGTGCAGGGGAGCCCTGGGTGCCTGAGGGCTGTTGTGAGCGCTAGATGGACCCGTAGGTGCCACCTTTACAGTGGGGAGGCGCTGCAGGAGTGGGAAAGGGGCCCTGCTGGCTTGCCATGGCTGGGGCAGGCAGGCTCACCCCCTCTGGAAGTCCTGGCTGGCACCGCTGGGGAGGTAGCTGGCAGTGCTCTGGGGAGAGTGCCCTGCACTGTCACTGCTGAGGTGGGGGAACCTCAGTTCTGCTGACTCGTGCCCTCGATCCTGACTGGCGCGACAGAGAGAGCTCGGGGACAGCCCAGGGCTGTAGGCCGCCTCCGGCTGCTGTTGCTGCCCCTGAATGGATCTGTTACCCCCGCAAAATGCTCCTGGGTCCCCCGGTGCTGCTCAGTCCTGGTCATCCCGCTGACGCCCCGTCTCTGCTCTGCTCCCCCCCCCCAGGCAAGGACTACGAGAACGCTGTGAAGTATTACAGCGAGGCCATCGACCTGAACCCCTCCAATGCCATCTACTACGGCAACCGCAGCTTGGCCTACCTGCGGACAGAGTGCTATGGCTACGCGCTCTCCGACGCCACCAAGGCCATCGAACTGGACAAGAAGTACATCAAAGGCTACTACCGGCGGGCGACCAGCAACATGGCCCTGGGCAAGTTCAAGGCCGCCCTGCGCGACTATGAGACGGTGAGTGTGAGCCGGGGAGCTCTGCTGGGAACCCAGCGTCAGCGCCGCGGTCCCCTCCGGCGTTGCAATGCTCTGGCTCGAGTTCTGCCTTTGCCAACACCTGGTCGGTAACATCACCTGGGTGTAGCTGAGAGCAGAGCTAGCCGTGGAGGGCGTCTGCACCCAGGAGGGTGATGGGTCGAAATGGGGCGGGGGACAGGTAGGACTGGGATGAACTGAACAAAGGGATCTTTAGCCCCTGTCCTGGGGAATGTTTCCCATCGGTCAGGCAGGCTAGACTGTGAACTGTCTCCCCGGGCAAAGGGAGGGGTCCCATGGTTTGGGACACACAGGTGCGGTGATGTCCAGAAAAATAGCCCCCTAACTTCTGCCCCATGTGTGTCCAGGTCCTGCCTGCTCATGGTTCCCCCAGCAGCGTTATAGTGCCAGTAGGTAGGGCACAGGCCCCGCCTCCCTCAAACAATAATGACGGTGCCTTTTAAGGGGGTCACCGTGTTTTCAGTGGGTGAGACTAAGCGGTGTGCCCAGCACTACAGAGCTAGGAGAACCCAGGAGTCCTGACTCCCAGCCTGCCCTGCTCTAAGCACTAGGCCCCACTCCCCGCCCAGAGCTGGGGATAGGACCCAGGAGTCCTGCCTCCCAGCCTAATGCCAAGTCTCACACTTCCCCGGGCCTCTACTTGTCATGCCCCTTTGTCTGCCTTTCCCTCCGTTTCTCCCTCCTGCCTGACGCTGGCCTGTAATGGACTCTGTGCTTTCCCCCTTCCAGGTGGTGAAGGTGAAGCCAAACGACAAAGACGCCAAGATGAAGTATCAGGAGTGCAACAAGATCGTGAAGCAGAAGGCGTTTGAGCGCGCCATTGCCAGCGACGAGCACAAGCGCTCTGTGGTCGACTCCCTGGACATAGAGAGCATGAGTGAGTTGGGCTGCGGGGCTCCGGGCCTGGCTTCTCTGGTCACGTGGATTCCAGGGGTGCTGGGGGAGAACTGGCTAACTTGGGGGAGGGGCAGTTACCACGAGCTCCCGGAGCAGCGGTGGGGCACAGAGGGCTAATGGGACCCTTGGATGTTGAAACGGGGATAGTGAGTAGGGGCGGGGAGGGGCTTTTCCCTCTGTACCCGGCCTTGGCGAGCCGACGCTGGATCCTGCATTTTAAAAAAGGATGTTGCAGATTTGTCGAGGGTGCAGAAAAGAGCCAGGAAATGAAGGGCTCTGATGTCTGCGGAGAAAGGCAGAACAGGGACCAATGGCTGGCAGGTGAAGCCGGAGAAATTCCAGCTGGAAATCAGAGCCAAATGCTTACCGGTGCGGGTGACTAACCACTGGAACAAATAGCTCAGGGAAGTGGTGGGTTCTCCAGCCCTTGATGTCTCCCAGTCCAGCCCGGCTTCCTTGCTGAAAGACGCTTCAGTCACGCACAAGTGATTAGGCTCGGTATAGGGGAAATACTCCGGCATGCGCTGTACAGGAAGTCAGAGGAGACTATGATCTGGTCTTGCTTCCTATTGCATGGATATCTTGCCAAAGTGCCTCGTGAATGATGCATGTCTCATGAACGCAGCTACCAAAGGGTGTGGCGCTGGGCCTAATATAACAGCTAGTTGGCCTCTGTGTCGCCTCTGCTCTGTGTAGTTTTAATCTGGGCTCTCACGCCACGATCACCCGCACCACACCTTGTGTGTGTCATCGGCATGAGACTGCAAGGACGTTGCTGGAGAGGAATGTGTGTGTATGATTCCGACAAAGCCGGATCCCATGTGCCTCTGGCATCCTTACAGAGAATTGGGGCAGGGTCAGGGTGGTGTTACCCTGAACACAAAGGCTGCTGATTCATGACTAAAACCCAGGATTGGAAGCTGGGAAATCTCGGTTGCTTTTGAATCTATCTATACAGTAACATGTGCTAGGGATCGGCGCCCCCGTTCTGCCAGGCAGTGCACGTACACAGTGAGTCAGTCCTTGCCTATGAGAGCTTGCAGTCTGAACAGATAAGGCGAGGGAAAAAGGAACAATCCCTATCCCTGTTTTACAGATGAAGAGCTGAGACCCAGAAAGATTTAGGGATAAATCTTTCAAAAGCGCCTTAATCCCATTTGTAAAACATCCAAAGTCATGGAGACTCGGGCGCCTCAGACCCTTAGGGCAGGTTTTCAAAGGGATTTAGGCACCTAAAGAGGCAGATTGGCACCTAGTGGGATTTTCAGAGGCACCTAAGCAGGTGAAATCAATGGGGGTTTTGGCACCATGGAAAATCCCACCTTAGTTAAGCACCTAGCTGCATCTTTAGGCTCCTAAACAGCTTTGAAAACCCTGCCCTAAGGGACTGAGCCACCCAGCTCCTGTTGATTTAATGAAAACCTGCGTAGTCACTTCTGAAAATTCTTGCCCCAGACCACACAGCGAGTTCATGGCGGAGGCAGGAATTAAACTCAGCTCTGCCAAGTCCCGATCAGGGGCTGTAACCCTCTCCCCCGTTCTCCTGCTAGTATCAGAAGGGCCTGTGGCAGGGACGCAGGCTTCCCGACTCTGGAAACCAGACTCGACTGGTAGCCCTTCGGAGTGAGTGCCGTGCCGAGCTTGTAAAAAGGGGTTCTGCCAGAAGCACATTGTGGGCTGTTTTCTGTCAGCGACTTCGATCAAATTTGCTTCATTTATAAGAGCAAAAGGCTCCCTCTTCCCCTTGATGTTTCAGATGTCTCAGGAAGAGGCCCAGGTAGTCTGGTGGCTCGGGGAAGCAGGCTCTAGGATCAAAGCCATCTATTTCACACACCACGCAGGTGAGGTGGCTCGGCTTTGCTCCCCCCCCCCCCTTTTTTTTTTTGATGAATCACCCAAATCATTTTTCCTTGTAACCTACTGGCTTCCGGGCTATTTACAGACATTCTGGGGTCTTAGATTTGTCAGCCTGGCCCTGTGTCAACCCAATCAGTCGGCGTGGCAAGAGAGGAATGTGTGTCCTCTTCCAACCAGAGAGCGCCAGATTTATACAATGACAGTGTCCTTCATAGGGTGTGTTTGGGGGAACTGCAAAGGCTGTGGTGTATTGGCTGTGGAGGGGGGTGTCTGGCTGGAAGAGTAGAAGATACAAACTCCGAGTGCCTTTGGAGGGTCTACTGAGACCTAGGGTACAGCTGAGAGTAGGGGGGCGCTAAGGTGGCTTTAAGCCACTTTTATGCCCTCCCAATCTTGGTATGCTTCAGGGGCTGGAAAGGCCCCACCGGCATATCTTAGATAGTCCTGGGGGCCTGTCTAAGTCACAGCACTATAGGTTGCGTCCTGACCCCAACACCCCCTTATGCCAGCGCTTCTGAAAGGGTCCTCTGCTGACAGCCTTACAGCTGTCTTCCACAGTGCCTGCACCGGGGAGAATCCTGGCCTGGCTGGATCTGGTGGGGTTTAGGCCCCTTTACACCACTTTGGCTCTTCTGCGTAAAGGGGCTGGAACGCCGCTGATGGTTTCACCCCTTTTCACTTCTTTGCTTTCAAGGGTGTGTCTGCGGTAGATAGTAGATGTGTTGTCATGTATTGCAGGGTAGACGTGTTGTCATGTATTGCAGGGTAGACGGTTGGACGGGAGCCACTGGATTAGCTCTGGTTTATTGGGGCTCTTCACTTCTGATTTTTTGGTTCTCTGAGTCAGACCTGACTCCACAAACTGCGGTTAACTTCCCTCACCCATAAGTGAACTTTGTCATGCGGGACGATAAAAGTCACTGCTTGTGTAAATCCAGCACATGCTGTTGGGAATTGGACCAGCATTCCTGTCTTGCTGAGCTGAGTGAATGGGGTGGGTTCCAAGGTGCTAGTCATACAAATAATAATATGGAGAAAGGCCAATAAGTAGCTAGGCAGCAGTGGTTGGGAAAAGCTGAGCTGTTAAAGCAATGATCCCAGGGTGTCTATAAATAGCCCTCCAGCTGGAAAATTACAAGGAAACATGATTTTATGACTCAAGAATCAGAGCAAAACATCACCTAGGCCAGATTTTCTGAAGAGCTCACGTGATTGGGTGCTGAGATCTCTTGAAATTCTGACCCTTTGGGGGCACAGATTCCTCAACTTTATTGCCGGGAGGGATTGTTAGGTCATCTAGTCTGATCTACTGTATAACACCCATCCCACTATCCCTGTGCTGAGTCCCTTAACATATGATGGGCTAGGGTCTCTTCCGGAAAGGTCTTGACCTCAAGCCGTTGCGAGATGGAGAATCCACCCCTTCTCTCGGGAGTTGGTTCCAGTGGTTAATTGCCCTTGTTGTTCAACGTTCGGGAAGAGGAGCGCTTACAAATTCTGAGTGCCGGCCTCGTACCGAGCAAATGGCTACAGGATCATCCGCCCACATGTTGATTTCAGCTCAGCAGAGCTTTGTGCTTGTGGTAGGAATCAGTTCTTCCTACCTGAGAGCAGCTCCAGTGCCCAAAACATGCACCTAATCCGCTTCTCTGCCTGTCCCAGCTCAGTCTCCTCTACCAGGCTCCCCTGGACAATTCATGGAGGGTTTTTGATCAGTGGCTTGTCCCTCTGTCAGGTGAATGTCTTTGGTTCCAGGGCCTGTTTGAGCCGATGGGGCTTCATCCCATGATGTGTCGAGCGCCCTCTGGAGTGGGAATCAAGAGGACTCTGCCTCTGGCAGGATCACTCCCCTGACGACACTGCCTTTGGAAGCTTCGGCTCTTAAGCACTTGGAGCTGATGCACGAAGGAGTGGATTCCTGTGCAGCTGGGGATGTGTAGGGTGCAGCTGGGTGGAAGAGGGCAGCCTGTGGAAGCAGCGGAGGCGGGTGGGGCAGTGCCCGCAGGGCTCTGGATTATTGGGTGCCATCCTGTTGCTAACGAGTGATTCTGCTCTCCTCCCGTCTCCACGTCTGCCAGCCATCGAGGACGAGTACAGTGGCCCCAAGCTGGACAACGGGAAGGTGACGCTAGCGTTCATGAAGGAGTTAATGCAATGGTACAAGGATCAAAAGAAACTCCACAGAAAATGTGCCTATCAGGTAATTGCCCGCCCGCCCTGCCATAGGGCGGGAGGCTCATGCGTGGAATCCTTCGCCTCTTCTTCAGAAGGAGCTGGCATCCTCTTTCCCGGCTGTGGGTGGCAAAGACTGCCGCGGCAGGCCGACAGGAGTCCAGGGTGTAAAATGGAGCCAGCCAGTGTCACCCTGTAACATAGAGGGAGCCACAAAGACTACACGTCCCAGCATGCAGTGCTTCCGAGTCATCGAGATGGCACATTGCATGCTGGGAGCTGAACTGTCCATCCTGCGTGTCAGGCCCCTTGTTTGCAAGGCCAGGGACTCGCCCAGCAAGACGCTGGGCAAGGGTGGGAGACAGGGCTGTCTCCTGTGTATCTGGAGATAGGGCTGTGTGTTCATTTCCTGCCCTTGCTAACTCTTCCCTTTTCCCCTTTGGCAGATCTTGGTGCAGGTGAAGGAGGTGCTCGTCAAACTTCCCACGCTAGTAGAAACCACGTTAAAAGAGGTGGGTATCCTTCTCTGCAACCTGGGGGTGGCAGGTCCTGGGATGTGCTTTGTATAACCGGGGGGTGGGTTCGGATCCCAAACCCGCAGTGCTGGGTGAGCAGAAGCTCCAGTGGCTTCATACCCCACCCCCCCAGGCTGCTTGGGGGCCAAAACACCTGTGGTGTAACTTGAGCCATGGCCTGCCTGCACTGCCTATGAGCAACTATTAAATCCATGCCATGTCTCCTCCCACCTCTGACCTCACCTCCCTTGGAGCTTGCCCGGCTAACCTGTATGGGGCCCTGGACCAGTGGAGATCCATCCCTGGCCGGCTAAGCCGCTCCTTGCTGCATCATGGGGCAGTGGAGTGGGAGGGGGAAAGGTGTCCAACCCTTATCTGAGAGCGTTTGCAGCTGGCTGAACAGCTGTTTAACAGCTTTCGGGATTGCAGTGGGAGGCTCTGACCTGTCTGTCCTTTGATACACCCATTGCTGTTGTAACCAGGGTCAGAGCCCGCAAAGGGGCAGGGTTGTTTGAAATAGGCCATGGTCTTCCCCTTGAGTTACGTACTTCCCTCCTTGCCCCAGCATGGTGATGCCATTATCGTTGATTGAGATGCATGCGATTCCAACCTCCCTCCCTAAATTCCTGGATGCAGTATAGTTGTAGCTGTGTTGGTCCCAGGATATTAGAGAGATGAGGTGGTCCAATAAAAGATATTACCTCACCCGCCTTGTCTCCCTAAATTCCTGCTGGTCAAACTGGACCCAGTCTTCTCCTTGTGTCTTCAATGCGTGCAGTGTTATTGTGCCCTGTTAATCAGCTGCCATGTCCAACCCCAGAGGTGGTTGCATTTCACCACTGATGTATTAATTTAGATGGAGCATATGGGCCCAACGAGTCAAAAGCGTTAACCTGGCCCTGCAACTGTCCAACATTAAACAGAGTTAAACAACGTGTGGGGACCGCAGCCTGCTTAGCATCACGGCAAGCGCATTATTAAACGTCATTTTAATCTTTCATTCAAGATACAGAAAATAAGGAAAAACAGGTTGAAATGTAAAATAGTAAGTCGAGCTTTCATTTTAACAGCATCCCTTGTTCTTTCCCTTTAGCTGGACAGATTTTAGAAAGAAACTCCCCGTCTCTGCCAGTCTTTTAGACGGCATTACAGATGGTAGTTACTCTACCTTTTGGGGAAAAGAGACAAAGTTAGTTGAGATGCGCTTGAGCGGCCGCTGTTAAAGTCTGAAAGAGGAGAGGAGACCAGACAAACGGCCACAAGAGGAAAGACAGAAAAGGCAGCTTCTGTCTGCGGTTGACTTTCGCTTGCAGCCTCGCTGCTGGAAAAACTCAGGCCCAGCCCCTGGTCTGATCAGCCACTCTGAGACCTGGCAAACTCGTACCAGCATCGGGCTGTTTAGGGCCTTGCTCTGGGCTGCCTCTTTCTGGTCCCAGGCTTACAGCAGCGTTGGCCGGCTAAGCCAGACTCATTAGGCAGAAGGAAAATGGAGAGAGACAGGAAAGAGAAGAAATAAGTTAGGGAAGGGAAAGGGCACATTGGAGGAAGGACACAAAGTCTCATGTCCCAGGTAGTATTCAGGATTTAGCCGGAACTGCTGGAGGTGACGATGTTGTCTGGCTTCCTCTCTCTGACCCGGTCTGGTCAGGGTATGTCTCATGATTGGGATGAAGACGTTCCAGGGTCCCAGGAGATGGTGGGCGTAGCAGCCATGATGGTGAAGCATCTGTCTGAGTCAGCCAGCCTCACGGTTTCATAGATTCCAAGGCCAGAAGGGACCATTGTGGTCATCTAGTCCGACCTCCTGCCAAACCCAGGCCAGCGAGCTTCCCCACAGTCATTCTTAGAGCAGATCCTTTGGGAAACCAGCCGCTCTGGATTTAAAATTTATCAGTGATGGAGAATCCACCATGACTCTTGGTAAATTGTTCCCATTGCTGCCAGCTTTCTCCTCCCCTGAAGTCTGTTTTGGAGGACCCCGGAAGGGCGTGATGGCTGGAATAGCCCATCCTCTCATTATTTTGTCCGCATTCAGCCTGTTTTCCGACACACCAATTTTGGTTCGTTGATTTCCAGTCCCACACTTGTTTACCCGGCATGATCTTAACACAGTCGTTGAATTATATCAGTAGGCCTTTGGGTTTAGACTGATTCCGTCTTTTTGTCTCCCTTTGGCACCTTTTCCCATCAACAGTCATCGTTATAGGTTATTAAACATATACTCACTTTTTAGAATTGAGCTTGCAATTAGTGTAAATGTATAGGCCCAATTATTAGAACAGTGAGCAATCCCTGTTTAAACACCTGCCATGCCCCCTGGATGGGGAAGCGATCACTGAATGAACAGCTGCCACGCTCCACCCCAGACGTGGTTGAGTTTCTGTGCTGGGTGAGGGATCCCAGTATAAACAGCTGCCGCGTCCCACCTCAGAGGTGGCTGTGTCTCCGCGGTGGGAGACAGTGAAGCCACTCTTGCAAAGTGCTTTGGGATCCTGCAGGGCGAGAGGAGCTCTGTCTGGCTTGAGTTTTACTTTTCTTCTGTCTCCTTTTCCTCTTCTCCTCTCTCGGCCTCTCTTCTTCCAGACAGAGAAGGTCACCGTGTGTGGAGACACCCACGGGCAGTATTACGACTTGCTGAATATATTTGAACTGAATGGGCTGCCGTCTGAAACGAACCCATATGTATCCTTGGCTGGTTCCCCCTTTGATCCAGCACGTGACGTGTGCGGATGGAGGCGCTCTCTAAGAACAGGAGGTGACAGGGCTAGGAGACAGACCTGGGTTCTGTTCCAGCGTTGGGATGTATTGCTTCCCCTCCCTGTGCCTCGGTTTCCCCATTTGTACTATGCGGGAAACGGTCCTGATCGGCATAGAGGTTATACTCCCATAGTGACCCATTCCTGACTGCCGTGCTGGGGCGGGTGGCTCCTTTGTCGAGCTTGACAACCGAGCACGAGTCCTGAGTCGGAGGGCTTCGGGAATGAGTTAAAACTACATCTTGGTGGTGCTGGGCTAAATTCTTTCTAAGCTGCACAGCCCCCCCAGCCCAGGTGCTGCTGTGGGGAGAGAGAGCTGGGGGAGTCCTCTCTCCCCACTGTAGCCCCGGGGCAGCCTGCACCCCACACTCCTCATTTCCAGGCCCACCCCAGAGTCCACACCCCCAGCCGGAGGTCCCAGTGCCCCAGCCTTGAGGCCCCTCCCACACTCCGAACCCCTTGGCCCCACCCTCCACCACATGAATTGTGACGTGTCACACCTCACCTCCATATTGGTGCACATAACAAAATTCATTCCGCATACGCGTGGGAAAAATTAGAGGGAACACTGGTGCTGGGGTGTCCTGGGATGCCTCTGAGATGCTTTCCGGGGAGAGAAGCTGGGGGGGGGGGGTCACCCACCATCTGTCAGGCCTTTGGGTGGGACTGGGGAAGAGGCTCCAGAAAAGCAGCATTGGGGAGAGGAAAGGTGCAGAAAGGGTGGGAAGGAAGGCCGGCCCAGTGGCTAGGGCTGCCAGCCTAGGGCTTGGAGACCAGGGCTTAAGTGCCTGTGTGATCTTGAGCCAATCCGTTAGCCTCTCCGTGCTTTGGTTCTGTAAAATGACAATTCCCAGGGTTGCTTGCTCCAGTACCACGGTTGTGTGTGTGTGTTGTGGGGGGGCACACGAGTACCTATGGTGGATCGCAGTGTTCTTCATCCCAGAGTGACGCCTGGGCCCTTTTTCCTGAGCGCAGCCCCCTTGGCAGATATTCAATGGGGATTTCGTCGACCGCGGCTCCTTCTCCGTGGAAGTGATATTAACGCTGTTCGGTTTTAAGCTGCTGTATCCGGATCATTTCCACTTACTCCGTGGTAAGTGCAGTCCCATCCCACCTTGGGGGGGTGGGGTGGGAGAGGGGGAATAAGCCACTGGAGAGCCCTGCTTTGTACTCAAGTCGGGGCAAGAACTCCCCAAACCGTCCCCTCCGCTGACTGTTTTCCGGGTGCTTCCCCAGCCTGCAGCTGAGACCCAGAGTTGGAGTTCCCCTTCTTAGCAAAACTGGCTTCTCCAAATCCACCTGCTGTCTCTGGGATTCCCGAGCTGGAGAGGATCATGGGGATCATCATGGAAATGCAGAATTTCCTGGATGCTCTGGCTTTTGCTCCTTTCCTCTCCTTTCCCAGCTATCTCGCGCCCTTTCAGTTGGTCTCTGGCTCGGAGACTGTGACCCCACCCATTGATATTACTTCATGGCTATATCTAAGCCTGAGTATCTGAAAAGACCTGGGTGCATTCCTCCCCTAAAGCTAACTCAGCCGAACCAAACAGGCATGAAAATTCACCAGCCCAATCGCAAAGTCTGCTTTGAGTTAAACCCACCGAAATTGACGCCCCCGTCCACAAGAGAACCAAGTTCCTCAGGGCGATCACTCCTGTATAGCAGCTATCACCACTCCCGCTGGGCAGCAATATTAACCTCTTCCCTGCCAGGAACGAGAGAAAGGTGCCGCCACTCACACCCTTCCGCGTGCTTGAGAAGCAGAGCTTTGCCAACCAGCCCAGGCGCTGGATGACTCTTGTGAGGGGAGCGGTTACCCCAGCTAGAGGCCCTCCACTGCGAGATCCACATTTAAGGCTTGCCAGTCCCAGAGTGCTTTGTTTTCATTGATCATTTCCTGCAAGGCCAGAGGGGCCCACTGTGATCATCCAGTCGAGCTACGCTACGCAACTCCAGCTACGTGAATAACGTACCTTAGGTCGAGTTACCGCGGGGTCTAACTGCGGGGGGAGGGGAATCGACGGGAGAAAACTTCCCGTCAACTTACCTTACTCTTCTCCTCGGGGGTAGAGTACAGGGATCGACTGGAGAGCGATCTGCAGTCGATTTGGCGGGTCTTTACTAGACCCGCTAAATCGACCGCCGGTGGATCAATCTCAGAGCGTGGATCCCTCCCGTAGTGTAGACCTGCCCTTAGACAAGCCATCAGTCTTGATTTTAAAATGGCCACTGATGGAGGATCCAGCCCAGCCCTTGATAAACTGGTGCAATTGACTGATTCTCTTCACTGTTAAAAATTAAAAATCCTTATTTCTGGTCGGAATTTGTCTCACTTCAATTCCCAGCCATTGGGTCTTGTTAGACCTTTGTCTGTTAGATCGAAGAGCCCGTGATCCCATATGTGTTCCCGATGTGGGTACTTACAGATTGTGATCAAGTCACCCCTTCACCTTCTCTTTCAGCTAAACAGATGGAGGTGTGGGAGCTGCTTTCCAATCCTGGTTGATCACTGTACGAACACAGGAAAGCATCCCAGCTCACAAGCCAGTTGGGGCTCAGTAGAGCCTCCGGAGAGGAAGGAAGGATGGCCCAGTGGTTAGGGCACAAGCCTAGCTGTTGGCAGAGTTGGGTTCAAGTCCCAGCTCTGCCACAGACTCCCTGTGTGACCTGGGGCAAGTCCCCTAGTCTTTCTGCGCCTCCATTTCCCCATCTCTCAAATGGGGATATTCGTCCTGCCTGGCCTCACCGCAGAGCTGGGAGGATAAATGCATTAAGGATTAAGAGGTGCTCAGATACTAGAGTGTGGGAGGCCAGGTTTAGCTTCAGGTTAAAAGCCACTGCTTGAATTTCACTCAGAAATGCATGAGGGAGCCAGGTAGCGCAGGGTTAATGAGGTGACCCCACATCCCGCTCCAGTGGGCCCAGCTCGAATGGCTAAGCTGTCCTAGGAATTGTTCGGGGGCAATTCTCTGGCTTGTGCTATGCAGGAGTCAGACTAGATGCTCTTGTCTGGCCTTGGCATCAGTGAATCTCTAAAGCAGTAAAACTCGCCCTCTCCCGCTTGTTATTGCTGGCTGTGAGCAGCCCATTTGCGAAGCCTGGGAACGGCAGAGCTGTCAAATCAGCCCAGTGACCGGGGGGCTTCCTTGGGGATCAGCCACGCTGACCGTTACTATAATGCATTAAACCTTTCACTGCTGTTCTGGCGTCTCCGTGCTGCAGTGAACTGCTCAGACCCCATCCCTCCCTCTGCCCTGGGGAAGGGGCGACAGCCAGTCTTGGCTGTCTGTCGGCCGGAGCTGGGCGGCTCTCCTCTCTCCAGCTGGTCCCCCATTGGTTGATTAATTTTTGTTTTGTTTTTTCCTCCTTCCCCCATCTCTTTGGCCCCCAGGGAATCACGAGACGGACAACATGAACCAGATCTACGGGTTTGAGGGGGAGGTGAAAGCCAAATACACAGCCCAGATGTTTGCGCTTTTCAGCGAGGTCTTTGAGTGGCTGCCCCTGGCACAATGCATCAATGGCAAAGTGTTGGTGAGAGCAGAACGCAGCACCGCGGGGGCGCATGTTTCCGGACTGGCAGTGGGCATTGAGAGTAGCCCAAGGCCCTGTGTGTAATCCTGGGCACCTCCATGGCTTGGATCTACCTGTAGCCCAGGGGTGGGCAAACTATGGCCTGGGGGCCACATCCGGCCCTCCAGATGTTTGAATTTGGCCCTCGAGCTCCCGCCGGGGAGCGGAGTCCGATGCCTGTCCCGCTCCGTGCGGCTTCCGGGAGCAGCGGCATGTCCCCCCTCCGGCTCCTATGCGTAGGGGCAGCCAGAGGGCCCTGCATGCTGCCCCTGTCCTAAGCGCTGCCCCCACAGCTCCCATTGGCTGGGAACTGTGGCCAATGGGAGCTGCAGGGGTGGCGCCTGCGGACAGGGCAGCGCGCAGAGCCGCCTGGCCGCGCCTCTGCATAGGAGCCGGAGGGGGGACATGCCGCTGCTTCTGGGAGCTGCTTGATGTAAGCACTGCCCGGAGCCTGCACCCCTGACACCTTCCCACGCCCCTACCCGAGCCCTGATCCCCTTCTCGCCCTCTCAACCCCTCAGTCCCAGCCCGGAGTACCCTCCTGCACCCTGAACTCCTCATTTCTGGCCCCACCCCAGAGCCCGCACCCCCAGACGTAGCCCTCACCCCCTCCCACACCCCAACCCCCAGTTTTGTGGGCATTCATGGCCCACCATGCAATTTCCATACCTAGATGTGTCCCACCCCTGCTGTAGCCCCTCCGTTACCTCCCTCGGAGCTGGTCTGGGAGGGCACTGAGCGTGTTAAACCCTGGTCAGAGCAGGGTTCCGACGTTCCTCCTTGCCGTGTACTCCCCTTCCCAGCTGTTCGTGCCCCCCTCCCATTGGGGCGTGTGGAAGCTTAAGGCCAGCTCGTCGCTAGGGCCTGACCTATCCGAGCGCCCTCTCCCCGCCCCTGACCTGTGCTCTGCTCACTGCCAGATAATGCACGGCGGGCTCTTCAGCGAAGACGGGGTCACGTTGGACGACATCCGGAAGATCGAGAGGAATCGGCAGCCTCCGGATTCAGGTCAGGACAGGAAGGCGCGCCATGCGCGGGGTGGGATGTTGTCTCTGGCCGGGCCTTTCCCACTGCTAGAGGTTGCACTGGTGGGGCGGGACGGTCCCTTGGGTGCACAGATCCTGGCCCATGGGGAGAGACGGGGAGACCTCTTGGATCGCACGGTACGGCAGAGTCGTCAGCAGCTGCCTGCTTTTGTGAAGCACCCGTCCCTGTAGTACGTGGGCACCTCCGCTGGTGCTAGTCCGTGTCGCCTCAGTGACTACAATGGCTCTGTGCTGGTTTACATCAGTGGGGAGCTGGCCCGCATAATGCTCTGGGGCTGGGCATGACCTTACCCCTGTTCCCAGCTCGGCCATCTCGCACCAGATCCTCCTCCCTTGCTGCCTTTGACCCCCATGGGACTGGGCCTCAAGAATTCCAGGCTTGTCAGAGGCGTGCTGGTGTCAGGTGATGCAGCAAGGTGTGGAAACCACTGAGGGATCCCCTGGATCAGTTGCCTTGGTAAATCTGGAGGAAGTCACATGGGCCGTTTAAAGAGGCAGGACTGAGGAATGTAGAGGAGTGTAAAGGAATTACGTTTTGGCCAGATAACATGGCCCCCTTCCAAGGGAGCTGAGGGAAACCTGACAGCTGGGGTCTTTGAAACAAGGTTAAATAAGATATTAGAAAACACCAGCTAGGGACTGACTCTGCACTGAATGGAAAGTGATCACATATGTGGCGGACTTTCCATTGCTCATTTCCACGAGGGACTGCCTGGGTTACAGAGTGGAGCGTTTTCCTTTGGAAACTGGAGGGAGTTAATGTTCAGCTCTGTAGTCATGCGCTGGGCCAAACTGATCGCTGCTGTCAACCCACCAGCTTTGGTAAAGTCACCCGGGGCTGCCTCCAGGCCACGGTGCTTGTGACATGCCCTGCGTGGGAGTCCAGAGGGCGGTACGGTTTTAGCTGGATAGAAACGTCAGAGAAAGGTGTCAGGGAGCCGGTATCGTAGATTTATGCCGCATGCTGTAATATGTTTCATCCCACCCCCAGCTAAGGAGAGCCAGGCCATGTCAGTGCTTGGATGGGAGACCAAGGGAAAGGGAGTCCTGCCATGCTGCAGGAAGTGGGGCTGGTGGTAGGTAACCTTCCCTGTAAGTCAATACAGGAGCAATGCTCTAGGGGGCGCCATGCTGCAGGAAGTGGGGCTGGTGGTAGGTAACTTCCCCCGTAAGTCAATACAGGAGCAGTGCTCTAGGGGGCACCGTGCTGCAGGAAGTGGGGCTGGTGGTAGGTAACTTCCCCTGTAAGTCAATACAGGAGCAGTGCTCTAGGGGG
>NW_020664868.1:3990667-3996751 GCF_002925995.2 Terrapene triunguis | reverse complement strand
TAACTTCCCCTGTAAGTCAATACAGGAGCAGTGCTCTAGGGGGCGCCGTGCTACAGGAAGTGGGGCTGGTACGTAGCTGCCCTGAGTCAATACAGCACCAGCGCTCTAGGGGGCGCTGTACTGCAGGAAATGCTGTTTTAAGAACAAAACAAACCAGTTCCTGACTGCTTTTCCCAAGACTGGCTTATTTAACCAGGGATGTCCTGGCTCAAATCCAGCTCTGGTAACAGTTCCGCCAGCAGTTTCAATTAGCTCCACTGTTCCAGCCACTGTTACACAGTCGCTTCCCGCCCCCAGTTGGTGGCTTTCCGTGCTGAGTGACGGATCCTTATCTGTTTGTATCTCCCAGGGGCTGGGTGTGCTTAGAACAGGCTCCCTGAGCCCCATGTCTCATGCCACCGCTTTCTTCTCCTCCCCCCCCCCCCCAAAGCTTTGTTTCTTTTTGTTAACTTTTCCTTCGAGTGTGAGGCCCACTTTAAAAGCAGGTTCGGGGTCCCACTTGGATCCTTCACCCCCCTGTAGTTTCACCGCCTGCCACATCTTACGTTTAGCCTGAAAAGGCCTCAATGCCCAGCCTGTCTCTAAAGCACTACAACTCTCTGTGATCCTAAGTACCGGGGAGTCACTCCGCCTCGTTCAGGTTTTTGTCTCGCCCTCATCACCCCACAATATTTACCATATTTATCCTCATAACCCTCCAGAGAGGCAGGGCAGTGCTGTAATCCCGTTTTTCAGATGGCGATAAGGTGCGTAGACCAGTCTGTGGCAGAGCAGTGAATTGGCCATGTAGCCCAAGTACTAGGTTAGTGCTCTAACCACTGGGCCCTGTTCTGTGTACACCCCCGAAGCATCTGGCATCGGCCACTGTCAGAAGACTGGGCTGAATGGACCATTGGTCTGACCCACTGTGGCCATTCTTATGTACCAGGAGAGGTGAAGTGACTTGGGAAATCTTCTGTTCTTCATTGGGAAACCAAAAAGCTGTTGTTTTTTTGATGAAATCCCAATATTTTTTTGGGGGGAATGAACATAAGAGTGGCCATATTGGGGCACACTAGTGGTCTGTCTAGCCCAGTACCCTCTCTTCCGACAGTAGCTGGTGGTAGATGAACACAACCAGGGCAATTATATAGCATTCCATTCCTCTGTCATCCAGTCCCAGCTTCTGGCAGTCAGAAGTTTAGGGACACCTGGAGCATGGGGCTGTGTCCCTGGACATCTTGGCTAATAGCCATTGAAAGACCTATCCTCCAGGAACTTATCTCTCTTTTTTTTTTTTTTGAACCCAGTTATACATTTGGCCCTCACAACATCCCCTGGCAATGAGTTCCACAGGTTGACTGTGATTTATGTAAAGTACTTCCTTATGTTTGTTTTAAACCAGCTGCCTATTAATTTCATTGAGTGACCCTGATTCTTATGTTATGTGAAGGGGTAAATAACACTTCCTTATTCGTTTTCTCCACACTAGTCATGATTTTATAGACCTCTCTCCTATTCCCCCCCTTAGTTGTCTCTTTTCTAAGCTGAACAGTCCCAGGCTTTTTAATCTCTCCTCATTTGGAAGCTGTTCCATCCCCCTCATCATTTTGCCCATTCTAATAAATCTTTTTCGAGATGGGGGTGACCAGAACTGCGGGCAGTATTCTGGGTGTGATCGTACCATGGATTTATAGAGTGGTATTATAATATTTACTGTCTTACTATCTACCCCTTTCCTGATGGTTCTCAACATTCTGTTTGCTTTTTTGACTGCCACTGTATGTTGAGCAGATGTTTTCCGGGAACTAATCACCGTGATTCCAAGATCTCTTTTCTGGCATGATAACAGTTAATACATCATTTTGTATGAATAGTTGGGATTATTATTTTTTTCAATGTGCATTACTTTGCATTTATCAACATTGCATTTCATCTGCCATTTTTTGCCCGGTCACCCAGTTTGGTGAGATCCCTTTTGTAACTCTTCATGGCCTGCTTTGGACTTGACTATCTTGAATACCTTAGTATCAGCTGCAAACTTTCCCCACCTCAATATTTACCCGCTTTTCCAGATTATGTATGAATATGTTGAACAGCACTGGTCCCATACAGATCTTTGGGGGACATTGCTGTTTACCTCTCTTCTCTGTGAAAACTGACCATTTATTCCTACTCTTTGGTTCCTGTCTTTTAACCAGTTCCTGATCCATGAAAGGTCCTTCCCTCTTCTCCCAGGACTGCTTACTTTGCTTAAGAACCTCTGGGGAGGGACCTTGTCAAAGGCTTTCTGAAAGTCCAAGTACATTATATCCACTCTATCAGCCTTGTCCATATGCTTGTTGACACCCTCAAAGAATTCTCATAGATTGAGGCGTGATTTCCCTTTGCAAAAGCCATGCTGACACTTCCTCAACATATCATGTTCATTTGTGTGTCTCATAATTCTGCTCTTTACTATAGTTTCAACCAATTTGCCTGAAAATTAGGAAATTTGTCTTGAAGTCAGGCTTACTGGCCTGTAATTGCCAGGATTGCTTTTGGAGCCTTGTTAAAAAATGGGCATTACATTAGCTCCCCTTCAGTCACCTGGTACAGAGGCTGATGTAAGCAATAGGTTACATACCACAGTTAGTAGTTCTGCCATTTCATAGTTGAGTTCCTTCAGAAGTTGTGGGTGAATACCACCTGGTCCTGGTGACTTATTACTGATTAATTTATCAATTTGTACCAAAACCTCCTCTATCGACACCTCCATCTGGGACAGTTCCTCAGATTTGTCACCTAAAAAGAATGTCTCAGTTGTGGGAATCTCCCTCAAATCCTCTGTGGTGAAGACCAATGCAAAGGATCCATCTAGCGTCTCCGCAGTGGCCCTGTCTTCCATGAGCGCTCCTTGAGCATCGTAATTGTCCAGTGGCCCCACTCATTGTTCGGCCCACTTCTTTGCTAAATAGTTTCCTTGCAGCTTGCAGGCATTTCTCTCTCTTAATGTCCATTTAACTAACTTTCTCATTTTTGTTTAGTTCCCCTTTTTGAAGTTAAATGCTACTGAGATGTGGGTTTTTTGGTATTTCCCCCCTAGAAGGATGTTCATGTAATAATTTTATGGTTGCTGTTACTGGATGCTTCCGCTAACTTTTTGGATCTTGTGCTCTGTTTAGGACTAAATCAGGAATTGCCTCTCCCCTTGTGGGTTCCGGGACTAGCTGCTCCAAGAAGCCGTCATTAACGGCGTCTAGATATTTTATCTCGGCATCTTGTCCTGAAGTGACATGTACCCAGTCCGTATGGGGATTATTGGAATCCCGCCTTATTTGTTGGTTTTGGAGCGTCTCTAATCTCCCCCGAGCATTTCCCCATCACCTTCCTGGTCAGGTGGTTGGTGTATATTCCTGAAGCGATGTTCTTATTGTTCAAGCATGGAATTTCTGTCTGTAGAGATTCCGTGCCACAGTCTGAGTCACTGAAGATTTTTACTATGTTGGACTCTGCTTCCTTTCGCATACAGTGCCACTCTCCCACCAGCGCGACTTACTTGATTATTCCTATGTGTTTTGTACCCAGGTATGACTGTGTCCCATTGGTTATCATTGTTCCACCAAGTCTAGATGACCTCCTGAGGTCCCTTCTAACCCTGATATTCTAAGTTTCTGTGATTCCTATTATAGCAATAGCCTCATTTAATGCCACCCCTTAGTTCACCCATCTTAGGGCTAGTCTACACTACCCGCCCGGATCGGCGGGTAGAAATCGATCTCTCGGGGATCGATTTATCGCGTCTCAGCTAGACGGATAAATCGATCCCCGAATCGACGCGCGTACTCCCGCCTCGTCAGGAGGAGTAAGCGCCGTCGACGAGGGAGCTGCGGCGGTCGATTTGCTGCCGTCTTCACAGCGGGGTAAGTCGAATAGGATATGTCAAATTCAGCTACGCTATTCGCGTAGCTGAATTTGCGTATCTTAAATCGATCCCCCCCCCAGTGTAGACCTAGCCTTAGTGTTTAGACTTCTAGCACGGGTATACAATTTGTTAGTATATAATTGTCTGCCTTCCTCTGATGTAATTGAATGGGACTCTCTTTCGTTAGATTGTTTCTCTTCAGCTCCTGCCTGTACTTTACCAACTTTTACCCTCTCTTCTTTACTAGGATGCAGAGCAATGCTTCTCAACCAGGGGTACATAGGGGTCTTCCAGGGGTTACGTCAACTCATGTAGATATTTGCCTAGTTTTACAACAGGCTACATAATAAGCGCTAGCGAAGTCAATGCAAACTAAAGTTTCGTACAGACAATGACTTGTTTAGACTGCTTTATATACTATTATGCGGTAACGTAACGTGCGTATCCGCACTGTATTAGACATGCGTTTTATGTCACTGAGGCATTCAAGCACGTTAACGAGGCTGAAGTTGTCATGGTGGGGATGTAAAAGTGCCTAGATTTTTTTTAAAATGAGGAGCTGGACGTGGCGATGGGGAAAATTGTAGGAAATTGAAAATGACTGGAAAAACCCCATGTTTCGTTTGCGGAGAAACTATCCAATAACAGTCTGAAGCCGGTGCATTTGCAATGACGCTTGAAGATCCACCCTGTGCACGCGGGTAAGCCAGTAGAATTTTTTCAAAGAAAGCTTTCTGAGGTCCAGACTTACCAGCTTAAAATGAAAAAAGCTTCAGCTGCTTTTACAGATTGCACTCAAAGCTTCATCTGCGGTCTCCCTTCTTGTCGCAAAATCAAAGAAGATGTACACAATTGCAGGAAATCTGATTCTGCCTGCCGCCGTGGCGCCTGCAGAAAACATGCTTGATTTTAAAAAAAGGAAGTACCCTGATGAAATGACACCATGTGCTGTAAAAGTGACGAAATGGCTGAGGATATCGTCTCTCAGCTTATAGGGAAACTTAAAATGGCAAAAACATTTGCTCTTCAGCTTGATGAGTCCACGGATATCAGTGGAGAAGCTCAGCTGCTTACGTTCGATACCGGAAACCACTGATATCAATGAGCACATAACTGTTTTGCAAAAGGATAAAGGACAACTCCATGGGCGGCGGCACGTATCAGAGGCCAGGGGAGGCTACACCCAGGGCCGTAGCAACAAAGAACGTGGTCCCCTCCGAACGGTGGCCCCCTCCGAACATATGTCCGGGCAGGGCCCCTTACAATGCAGAAACTGGAATGCGGTATTTATTTTACCACTTTTAGGGGCCCCCTTCCTTGCGGGGCCCCCTCCGGTCGGAGGGTACCGAGGGCGCTCGCTACGCCTCTGGCTACGCCTCCTCTAACCCAGGCTGTGGCCCCACCCACGCTCCCCCCTCTCCCCTGAAGCCGGTAGGGGCTCAGCTCCAGCTGGCAGCCGGGAGCTTGGGGCTCAAACCAGCTGGTGGCCCGGAGCCGCCAGGGGCTACTTGGGCTGGCCAGGGGTCGGGCCAGTGCTTGGGCGGGTCGGCCGGGGCTCCTCCTGCCATGGGGGGGAGGGACTTGGGGCTTCAGCGGGCCAGGGGGAGCAGGGCCTCGGGCGAAAGGGGCAAGGCTGGGGGGGCTAGCTTCCCCAAAAGGGGGCGGGGGTGTTCACACACCGCCCAGGGCCTGCTCAACTGGAGAGGACATGTTTGACTTTTTTTTTTCTGAACACGATTTGAGTTGGAATTTATTCAGATTCATCTGCCCTAACGGGGCTGCTGCATTGACCCGGAGAGTGAACGGACTTAATAGCTGGGATCAGGACAGAAAACCCTTCCTTGCAGCGCCTACACTGTGCCATCTACTTGCTTCAAAAGAGATGAGTTCTGAGCTGCATGAAGTTTTAAATGAGTCTGCCAAAACGGTCAACTTTCTCCGGTCCGGGCCGCTCAGTGCTCGCCTGTTTCCCGTTCTTTGCAAAGAGGTGGAGTCCGAACATCAGCAACTGGCTTTCAAGAGGGAAAGTACTGAACAGAGTGTTTGAATTACGCACGGAAGCTCTCATGTTTCTTTCTGATCGTTCATCCCCTCTTGCTTCTGTCTTTGACAACACGTGTGGTTAGCTCAACTTGCCTGCCTCACGGATATATTTAGCAAGCGGAATGATCTAAATTTGTCCACGCTAGGCCGTTCAACAC
>NW_020664868.1:3961212-3965667 GCF_002925995.2 Terrapene triunguis | reverse complement strand
AATATAGCCTTTTCCAGATGGGGTGACCAGAACTGCATGAAGTATTCAAAGTGCGGGTGTGCCATGGATTTATCTAGTGGCAATATGATATTTACTGTCTGATTATCTGTCCCTTTCCATGTGTTCGCTTTTTTGACTGCTGCTGCACATTGAGCAGATGTTTTCAGAGAACTATCCACAGTGACTCCAAGATTTTTCTTGGGTGGTAGCAGCTAATTTAGATCCCATCATTTCATATGTAGAGCTGGGATTATGGTTTCCCCTGTGTGCATTACTTTGCATTTATCGACACTGAATTTCATCTCAAGCAGGCACCTGGCAAGCAAACAAGCACCCAGCAACACCCCCACGGCCATGTAACAGCTCCTCCTTCACCAGGTGGGCTCCCTGGCAAACCCCCCATTTGCTGCTCCCGGGCCGTAACGGCATGCCTTCTGGCCGTATACACTATGAAACTTAAGCTCTGTCTATAGCAGTGAAATTACTACCCAGGGGCAACATAAGAGAAAAGGATCTTAAAAGAACAAGAGGCTTAAACACACGTCCGTATTTAGGAACACCTAATTTCAGGAGACACGCTAGCCGGCATCTGTGTCTGTCTGTCTTGTCTGTGTCCCCGAGGACAGATTTCCCACCCTCGCTCTAACTAGAGCCAGGAGACGAACGCACTGATTGGTTCATTGGCTGCTAGTCTGAAAAATCCAGGGGGGGAAAAAATTCATTCGAGGCTCAACTGCAAAACAGAATTTTTCAGCTCATAGACTCCTCGTGTGTGGCTGGGTTGTGGGCGGCCAGCCATCACCATCAGAGCCAGAGACCACAGTCGCAAATCAGGACACTGGCACGTCAGAAGCAGGAGGCAAACTGGATATCAGGAGCTACAATCAGAAGCCAGGCGTCAAGCCAGCTCTGGATGCCAGGAAATCGAGGAGCCGGGTGGAGCCCAGTTATTCATGCAGCTTCCAGCACATCTGCTGGCATCAGTTGGGCGGGATTCCACCAATCGAGGGTCCCAGCAGCTATGGTCAGCAGGCTGGCGGCTGGCAGGTGGGTGCTCCTATGAACGTTGTGGGGCTGGGTTTGTGCCCCGGGGGTCATAGAATCATAGAATCATAGAATATCAGGGCTGGAAGGGACCTCAGGAGGTATCTAGTCCAACCCCCTGCTCAAAGCAGGACCAATTCCCAACTAAATCATCCCAGCCAGGGCTTTGTCAAGCCGGGCCTTAAAAACCTCCAAGGAAGGAGATTCCACCACCTCCCTAGGGAACCCATTCCAGTGCTTCACCACCCTCCTAGAAAAATAGTGTTTCCTAATATCCAACCTAGACCTCCCCCACTGCAACTTGAGACCATTGCTCCTTGTTCTGTCATCTGCCACCACTGAGAACAGCTGAGCTCCATCCTCTTTGGAACCCCCCCTCAGGTAGTTGAAAGCAGCTATCAAATCCCCCCTCATTCTTCTCTTCTGGAGACCAAACAATCCCAGTTCCCTCAGCCTCTCCTCATAAGTCATGTGCTTCAGCCCCCTAATCATTTTTGTTGCCCTCCGCTGGACTTTTTCCAATTTTTCCACATCCTTCTTGTGGTGTGGGGCCCAAAACTGGACACAGTACTCCAGATGAGGCCTCACCAATGTCGAATAGAGGGGAACGATCACGTTCCTCGATCTGCTGGCAATGCCCCTACTTATACAGCCCAAAATGCCGTTAGCCTTCTTGGCAACAAGAGCACACTGTTGACTCATATCCAGCGTCTCGTCCATGACACATGGGCTTTAAGGGCCCACGGGACCATCCTGATTCAGGCTGCGGCTTTGTTATGCAGGGTTGCTGAAGTCACGGATTCTGTGACACTTCCGCAGCTGCAGCAGCCGGCGCAGCTGACTCCGGGCCCCCCAGAGCAGCTGAGCTAAGCTTTAGTCACGGGTATTTATAGTATAAATCATGGACAGGTGCCAGGGCGTGAATTTTCGTGTATTGCCCATGACCTCTCCATGACGTTTCCTAAAAATACCCGTGACTAAATCGTAGCCTGAATCATGACCTAGTGCAGCGCTTCTCAAATGCGGTCACTGAGGCGGGCCACTGGCCAGGGGTATTTCTTGCTGCTTTTTGCAGCACTCAGTAATTCCCGGTCTTGTACGGAGCTGTAGGAAGGGACTGTTGGCCACCCTAGAAAGAGCAATCAGAGGGGGGGCACCTTGGTCCAGTCGAGGGGGCAGCAGAGGGTCGCCCCTTCTCCCTGAGACCCCGCCCTCGTACCGCCCCCTTCTCCCTGAGACCCCAACTCCGCCCGCCTCTTCCCCTCAAGACCCCCCCCTCGCTCCCCTCCACTCCTTCCCTCCATCGCTCGCCCTTACCGCCTGTAAAAAGTGGGAGGGGCCATGTCGTGTCGTCCCCCCCCCGTTCCAGCGCCCCTGGTTTGGGGGGAGGGGTTTATTTACATTTTCGATTCAAAAAAAAACCAAATAAAGCAGAAGGAAATTTCTAACCAAAAAACGAAAACATTTTGATTGTTTCGGATTCTTCCCCCTCTCCTCTCCCCCCCCGAGAACAAGCTGGCAAAACTGACATGAAATTGGCATCTCGGGATCTGCATTTTACCACCACAACCACATTTCAGGTGACATTTTTTTTCTCGCAGCTCTAAACCTCTGGCCAGAGAGAAGCCTTGAGGCTGGTTCTCGCCCTTTAGATGTGCCGGGCCCAAGCACCGGCCAACAACGCAGCCCGGGAGGCAGGGGCCAGACGGGCGCATTAGATCATCCAGTCTGGCCTCCTGTATCACACAGGCAGGAGAATTTGCCCAGTTCGCCCTCTGTGACTCCCGGTTTTTCACTATTAATAGCTCTGGCCATTGTCTCTGGACTGCTCTGAAGCTGTGACTGGTTCCCAACAGCCTTGTTGATTTAATCCAGCCCAGGCAGGCAGCAGTGTGTGTGTGTGTGTGTGTGCGTGCATGTGTGTATGCATGTGTGTGCATGTGCGTGTGTGTGTGTGTAGCTGCAGGTGGGTGATGAGCTCTGGTGCTGGGGACCGCCTCTGGGGGTAGCAGCCTGTGACGGGCAGTGGAGCGGCTTTTTCATTTTGCCCCGAGGCTTTTCTGTTGAAGGACCAACCTGTGCCCCTTAGCCACAAAGCAGCCGCCGCAGCCCCATTGCCACCAGGGGGATGCCTGTGCCGAGCCTCGGAGGATGGCTGCTGCTCAAGATCTTCATCGTGGGCCATCATCATCCTCGTCGCTGCGCAGGGCAGGGCCTGCCCAAACCGCAGCCGAGATTCAGAAACGACCATTGCTATGAATGATTCGTATTGGAGTAGCGCCGAGGGGCCCCAAGCACGGAGCGGCTCCCATGATGCCCGGCGCTCTATGTTTTTATTGCTATTAGGTGTATTATGGTAGCACCGAGGCGCCCCGGTCCTAGCCCAGGCCTCCACGGTGCAAGGTGCTGTACGTTTTTATTGCTATTAGGTGTATTACGGTAGCACCAAGGCGCCTCAGAGCAGTCCTAGCCCAGGCCTCCATGGTGCAAGGCGCTGTATGTTTTTAGAGTCCTGACAGCTGATCCCTCTGCTCTAACCACTAGACTGTCGCCCTAGAGCTAGGGCTGGAACTCAGGCATCCTGAATCCCAACCTGTTGCTCTGACCAGCAGGGAAAAGAACCCAGAGTCCTGATTCTCAATCCCCCTCCCTCTCCCACAGCTGGCTAGTTCATGGGGCTCAATTCCTTAAGACACAAAGAAAGGGGCCCCTGGCTGAAGATGGCAAAGAGGGGGGGAGGGGTTCTCCCTGAGCCCCCAAACTCCCTGGCCGATGTTGCATTCCGGCCATATGCAACTGCATTATCGGAACCATGTGGCCCTTGTCCTGCGTCATCTCTGGCTCTGCTGCCCACGGAGCTTGCGAAGGGAATGGGGTTACACAAGAAGGGGTTGGGGCTGGCTGGTGGTAGCGGTGGTTGTTTACTAGAATGCAGCTCTTTGCGTCTGGAAGCGGCCTGGTTTCCTATCAGTGACTCACGGGGAGGGTGGGGTGCTCTTAAAAGAGGCCAGATGAAGCTGAGAACAGCTGTTGGGTCCCGTCCGCTGGCGAGCGACCTAGGCGCCGCTGCTGGAATCTGGATCCCGCCTCAGGGTCAGGGATGGTGAGATATAGCACATATGTGGTCCGAGGCAGGAGGAACGGCCCATGCTGACCATAGAGCCTCAGTTGGTAGCTGGGGAAACTGAGGCATACACAGGGGACAAGATCACCCATCAGGGCCAGGAATAGAGCCCAGAGCTCCTGATTCCCAGCCCCTCCACTCTAACCCGTTAGACCCCACTCCTCTCCCAGAGGTGGGCATACCACACACGCACACACACACAGCTCCGATTCTCCCCTGGTCACACACACACACACACACAAGCCCCGATTCTCCCCTGGTCACACACACACACACACACACACACA
>NW_020664868.1:3904303-3961112 GCF_002925995.2 Terrapene triunguis | reverse complement strand
CACACACACACACACAATTTTCCTCTGCTTTCACACACACACATGTACACAGAACCCTAATTCTCCGTGTCTCTCTCTCTCTCTCTCTCTCACACACACACACACACACACACACACACAGAGCCCCATTCTCCCCTGGTCTCTCTCTCTCACACACACACACATACACACACACAAGCCCCGATTCTCCCCTGGTCACTCACACACACACACACACACACACACACACACACACGCCCCGATTCTCCCCTGGTCACACACACACACACTCTCACACACACACAATTTTCCTCTGCTTTCACACACACACGTGCACACACAACCCTAAGTCTCCATGTCTCTCTCTGTCTCTCATTCACACACACACACACACACACACACACACACACACACACACACACACACACACACAGCCCTGATTCTCCCCTGGTCTCACACACACACATACAGCCAGGAGTCTCCCTGGTCTCACACACACACACACACTCCTGCCCACTCATGCCTCTCACCTTGGTATGGAAATGCCACGAGCGGGCAGGAGTGTGTGTGGGGGAGAGACCAGGGAGACTCCTGGCTGTGTGTGTGTGTGTGAGGCCAGGGGAGAATCAGGGCTGTGTGTGTGTGTGTGTGTGTGTGTGTGTGTGTGTGTGAGGCCAGGGGAGAATCAGGGCTGTGTGTGTGTTCCCTCCCAATTGCTCCTCTCCACAGAACCCGTCCCCGCACCCGTCTCCCGCCCACGCCCTGCGCACGGGCTCCATCGAGGGCTGCACGATTCAGGCCAGATCTCACTTTCAAGCCCCCAGCCCTAGAGCTGGTGGGTGGGGGGGAAGGGGGAGAAGACAAGAGCCAGAGTTTTAGGATCCAGCTCAGGAATCTGCCAGGTACCATCCAGCCTTAAATGAGAGCGGCCAAGCCAGCCCCCTCCCGCCTCCCAGCCACGCACAGCTGAGAGCAGTGCAAGCCCTGGACTGGACAGCCCGGCCCCTAGTTGACACGAGAACCAGGAGTCGCTGTCGCTGGTTTGCACGCTCAGCGCCTGGTCCGTGCCCAGTCTCTGGGGGTTAGCCCCCTCCGCATGCTGGACCCGAGGCAGCCACGTTGTCCCACCAGGGCAGGCCACGTGGGCTCCACGACTTGGAGATGGGGCCTTTGGGCTGCATCCGCCCTTGTGTCTCTCTACAGCTCTCTGCAGCTAGCGGAGTCAGTCCCCGGAGGGGATGTCTTCACCCAGCCGCCGCAAGTCTCCGAGCCTGGTTCTCCAGACTTGGGCTTGTGGGGCACATGCTCTGGGGCTGTATAATTGCAGTGGAGCCGGGGCTCTGAGATCCCACGAGGCAGGAGGGGTCCCAGAGCCCAGGCTCCAGCCCAAGCCCGAAAGTCTACCCTGCAATGTCATCGCCCCGCGGCCCAAGCCCGAGTCAGCTGATTCGGGCCAGCCGTGGGTGTGTGATCGCTTTGTAGATGTACCCACAGTGGCTACATGCCCTAAACACCTAGTCCTGATCTCCCACGTCCCAGGGAGTAAATCCATTGCCCCCCGCCCCAAGGGGTAGCGATACCAAGGGGTTAGGCACAGCGTCAGACAGACAGTTCATAAAAATATGACAGCAAACGTCTCCTTTTTGTTACAGGTGCCTAGTGGGTAGTGCAACAGTCTGATACTCAGGACTGCTGGCTTGGCCCCGGGGTGACCTTGGGCAAGTCACGTCCTGCCTCAGTTTCCCCATGTATCAAATGGGGGGGTGATGGTACCAATCTCCTTTGTACAGCATGTTGAGCTCTGTGGCTGAAAAGCGCTAGATAAGAGCGGGTTATTACCAAGGATGTTCTCCATAGAGACTCACCCTCTCCCCATCCCTTTGGTTGGTAACAATCCGGCTCGGTTGTGTTTTTGGGCTTGCCTGTGAGACGTTACCACTCCCAGCCTGTGGCACAAGCCCTCCCCCCACACGCGCTGTACGTGGCCCACTCCTTGGGGTGGCGTCCTTAACCCTGCAAACAGCACCGCAGCCTGGCCCCCGCCTTCTCCCCTCAACCCACGGCCCTGGATCTGGGCAGTCCAACAATCCCAGCGGGAGTCTGGCTACTGAATGTCCTAGGGGCTGGGAAAGGCACAGACGAAGCCTTGGCCTGTTGGCAAGTACTCAGATGACCAAAGCTTTCGTAGCCACCCCTATTTCCTGGATAACTTTTTGACCCCCCCCAACCGTCCAGCCGGAATCTTGCAGCTGGGCTTTCCAGTCTAGCCAGAGGCTTTGTAGCTTCTGTCACACTGAAGAGGTTATGTCTGCCGGTGAGTCGCCTTATGGGAAGCCACCTGATGTCTCTTGAGAAGTCTCCAGCTCACGATTTCAGCTCTTGTTGCTTTCAGCCGGCACCTCCACTATCTGCTCCTCTCATTGTCCACCCCGGCCCTGGGGTCCTTTCCCGAGTCATGGAGCTCCAGGATAGAGTCCCCCGTTTTATCAGGGGGACTGCGATGGGGTGTCCACCCCACACACAGGACTGGAAGGGGTTAAGATGGCCAGACGGGCCAATTAACACCACAGGCTGCATCTGGAGAAGGAGACAGCCAGGAATTGACTGGAAACAGACTCCACTGGAGGGGCCTAGGGGAAGTTGGCAACAGAAGGGTCTGGAGGGATGGGTGGGGTGTCTGGGCCTGGAGGCAAGTAGCCTACAGTTACTCCCTGGGAAGAGGGATTGAGGCTTGGCAGGCCCAGAGAAAGGGGAGAGCCAGAGAGGTAGACAAGGCTTGGGGCCCTCTCCCTGGCAGCCAAGGTTTGACCTACTCTATGTTGTCAGTTGTCTCCGGGTGCCGGCCCAGCAGACCTCAATAGCCTCGGTTGGGCGGTGAAGGTGCTCGGCCAGGTTTATTGCCGACAAAGCACAGTCCGAGCACTCAGGTACGCCAACGCATCTGTGCCCACGACTATGGTACCAGCTCAGTCCGCAGCTGCCCCCTCGCCGCTGGACAAAGGTGTCCCTCCCATGACTTCTCCTTGTACCCGTTGCTACAAACACGTCACGTATCACACTCCTGAGGTTAGTTTCCAACCCGAGGCCTTGTCCCAAACCTCCCAGTGCACCGTCCTGTCCTCCCATACAAGGAAGATGTCCTCAAAGTAGCGCAAGTAGAGGACGGGCGCTAGGGGACGAGAGCTGAGGAAGCCTTGTTTTAAGTCAGCCATAAAAATGTTGGCATACTGTGGGGCCCTGCGGGTACCCATAGCAGTGCCGCTGACTTGAAGATATAAGTTGTCCCCAAATCTGAAATGGTTGTGGGTGACGACAAAGTCACAAAGCTCAGCCACCAGGTGTGCCGTGGCCTCATCAGGGATACTGTTCCTGACAGCTTGTAGTCCATCCTCGTATGGAATATTGGAGTAAAGAGCTTCTACATCCATGGTGGCCAGGCTGGTGTTTTCAGGAAGTTCACCAATGCATTGTAGTTTCCTCAGGAAGTCGGTGGTGTCTCGAAGCTAGCTGGGAGTGCTGGGAGTGTAGGGTTTTAGGAGAGAGTCCAAATAGCCAGACAATCCTGCCGTGAGAGTGCCAATGCCTGAGACGATGGGGCGTCCAGGGTTTCCAGGTTTGTGGATCTTGGGTAGCAGATAGAATACCCCTGGTCGGGGCTCTAGGGATGTGTCTGTGTAGATTTGTTCCTGTGCTATAGCAGAGTTTCTTGAGCAGATGGTGTCGTTTCTTTTGGTACCCCTCAGACGGTTTATTAGTCGACAGGAACACAGCGTAGAACAGAACTTGTTAGCACAGAAATCAGTGACTTTCAGCCAAGTCCATCTTGGGGAGTCCTGGGCCAGGCGGCATGGACTCCCCCTCTTCCAGTCCCCCCAAGCAGACTGCCAGCTTCCAGCGACCCGACCTCAGACACCCCCGTTGCTCCTCCCCCTTGTCTTTGTCTCCTTTCCTGGGCAAAGAGGTCATCACCTGGTTGCGTCCCCCTCCTGGGTCTCAGGTTACAAAGGGCCCCTGTCATACCATCCATGCAGAAAGTTGGAGCAGCCTCACCCGCCCCAGAGGTCTCAGCCAAAATCACACACCCCTCTTCCCACCACCGGGGTATTGGTGCAGCACACAGGGAAACTGAGGCACCCACATGATTCATGCAAAACAGTAAAACTCAAACAGTAAGACTCACATACAACATAACAAGGGAAAATCCCCACTTTCTCACAACTGGGGGCGGAGGGGAAACAGAGTGTAGAGGAATCCGGTGTGGTATTTTGGGGAGGTGATGGAAATGCATCTGCAAATTCCAGGAAGAATCATGGGTGGTTCGGAGCTAGTGGGAGCCGAAGAATGCACTGCAGAATTGGGAGAATGTCAGCTGAGTGCCAGAGGAACGTTCCCCACATTGGCTCCAGATTTTCCCAGGGGAAGGCCGCCCCCGCTGTAAACAACGTCTCATGCACTGCCTTCCCCCGGGAAAATCTGGAGCAAATGTACAGTACTGCAGAGAGCAATCCCAGACAGGGGTACCAGGAGCAAGAGGGCTTAACAGGACTTTTCCACTGCTGCATCACAGGGCTTTGTAACGCTAAGAGCAGCCAAGAATCTCAACCGGCAGCTTGTGAGGTTGGGTGTATCCAGTCTACACAGGTTTCTCTGCTTGGGCTGCCTGAAAAGGGCCTGATTCCCGGAGTGGCGGGTGCTCCGCGCTTCTGGTGTCTTCAGCTGGGGGCCCCAAACACAACCAGGCGCTGGCTGATGTTCCTCTGAGATGGTCACCCAGAGGGGAAACGGTCTCAGATGTAAGGCCTGAGGCCTTCTTCTGCCGCTACAGTAGGACAGCAGCCGCCATGAGGTAAAAAGCAGAAAGTCCCAGCCTCACATTCTACCTAAATTCCATTAAAACAATGAGGAATCGGCCTGTTTAGAAGGCGCCTGTCCTAACAGTGCCCACCATCACCAGACAAAGAAACAGACGTAGGTGCCAACTCTGTGGGTGCACCGGCAGCCCTGCAGATCAGCTCCTCCCCCAGCGCCATCTGCCCGCCAGTGTTCAGCTGTTCAGCGGTGGGCAGGAGGCGCTGGGGCGGAGGGAGAGGAGGGGGCCAGGCAGGAATGGGCATGGCAGGGCGGGAAGAGGCGGGGTGAGGGCTTGGGGGAAGGGGTGGAGTGGGGGGTCAAGCCCTCCCCCGGTGAACTGGGGAAGTTGACGCTTCTGGAAACAGATGTTTAAAGAAAACATTGTTTGACGGCGTTCTGTCTGGCGAGGAATCACTTCTCAACAGTGTGAATGTGAAATCTCTCCTTCTTTATGGTCCCTACTTCGCTGTTGTTGATCTGTACGGTTTCCGTCTGGTTTTTTTTCCATTGTTTGTCTGTTGCATAAATAATTTTGCCAGATTTAAATCAACTAAGGGAGGGGGGTAGGATTGGTTAAAGAATTGTTTCACAAGATGTTAGGATTGGTCAAAGAATGATTTCCTAATATTTTAGGGAAATGATTGGTTCAGGGAGAGCTGAACGGGACTCGACTTTCACTATATAAACTGGGGTCCAAGAAGGAGACCAGCTGGGAAAGAAAGGAAAAGAAAAAAAAGAAGAAGAAGAAGGAAAGACCCGGAAGATGATGAAGAAAAACTCATCTCCAAGACACAGCCCAAGATCAGAACAGCTAGAATCCTCTGCATGACCATGACCAGAAACCAGATGAGCCCAACCTTGCCCGGCCAACAAGGAAAGTCCACCTGCGTGCTGAAGGTGGGTGAGCATTGTATGCTTAGCGTGTGGTGATTGTTAATAAATAGAGGTTAAGGATATTACGGTGTCAGGCTCTTTCAGTGGGAAAAGGCCCTGCCAACCCACAGAAGAGTATGCCCTGAGCCCTAGGAACTGGGTACACCTCGAGGTGCCTAAATTAATCGGGGTACGCCTTGAGCCCACGGAAGGGTAAAGGTGGGGTGTCCCAGCGTGTGCGGGTAACAGCAGGTGTCCACGCCCAAGTCTCGCAGGTGGGTTGATCCTGGCTCTAATGTTGACTTTGGGCCATAGGTCATTAGGCATACGTCTGGAGAAGCCTTACCGGTGAGGAGCAAAGACCGGGGAGGTTGTAAGTGCCCAGTGAGCCACCAGTTCTTCCCCCCGGCTTTGAAGGAGCTCCCGTGATGATGTCTCCAAGGCTGGTCTGGTGGGGCTGGAAATGGCTGGGGAAGTCCTGGCTTCATGCCATCCACGTGTCCTGTGGGGCTCAATCGCTCCCTCTCTCTTGGCTTCGGTTGCCCTGTCTCTGACGTGGTGATGATGGCCTCTTCTCTGCTGAGATTCCTCTTCCACGCCAGTCATGGGTTATGTGAGGCAGCCACCCCCACAGTCAGGGTACAGGTTCCGTCAGGGAACAGGTGCGATTCACCCTCACGCTAGCCCTGGAGGGGTTAATATAGGCAAGAGAGGCCAATTAGCCAAAGGCTGCACCTGGTGGGGAGTTAGGACGCACGACAAGGTCAGCAACTGCAGGACGGGGCATCAGACCATGCGGCGAACTAATTCCCAGATGGGCCAGTAGGAGGCGCTGGAGCGGGACGAGGCCACACCTCTGTGACAAGGTGGGAATGCCCCTGGGGAGAGAAGGTGAAGACAGCCCAGCCAGGAGGTCAGATCACAGCATTGGCGTGTCCCACCCTGGAGGGAAGCTGGCTGCTCCCCAGCCAGATCAGATAAGGTGTAGAGCTCACCTTTCCATCCCACGAGTCAAGACAGAAGCCAGGAAAACAGCCCGAAGCGGAACAGCTCACCGGCTTGCCTAGCGTTCTTGTCGCAGTTTGTCGGGCTCCCAGCGGAGCGGTAGCTAAGCACCTCGCAAGCACGAATGGTTTATTCTTGTGACGCCCACGTGAGTGGGGAGAATACCCCGTCGGTCCCCCACCCTCTGTCATCAGATCTGTTTGTGCGTGTTTTGGGGCAGGGACTGTCTCCGACTCTGGGTCTGGGCAGCGCCCGGCACGACAGTGCCCTGATCCCGGTTGGAGTCTGGGCAGCGCCTGGCACAAATGCGGCCCCGGTTTCGGTTGGGGTCTGGGCAGCGCCCGGCTCTGTGGGGGCCTGATCTCGGTCGGGGTTCGGGCAGCGCCCGGCTCTGTGGGACCCCGATCTCGGTTGGGGTCTGGGCAGCGCCCGGCTCCTTGGGACCCTGATCTCGGTTGGGGTCTGGGCAGCGCCCGGCTCCGTGGGACCCCAATCTCGGTCGGGGTTCGGGCAGCGCCCGGCTCCGTGGGACCCCGATCTCGGTCAGGGTCTGGGCAGCGCCCGGCTCCGTGGGACCCCAATCTCAGCTGAGCCCTCTGGCTGTCATCACGCTATGGAAAGGGAAAGGCCCCTATCCCCGGCTTGTTCTGTATGGCACTGCGGTTCTTGGCTGGGCTCCAGCGCATTCCGGAGGCGGCTGGAGCAGATGGAGACAGCTTCGTGCGTGCTGCAGGAAACCGTAGAAACCAGCCAGCTTGCCGGCCCACGCGGCAGTCTAGAGACACCCAGCCTGTGGCAGGACGAGAGGCCAGACGGTGTTAACCGGGGACATGCTGCGGACAACGTTCGGACTTGGAGCCGCCTGCGAGCGACGTGCCCGGCCTGGGCTGTACCTGCTCCATGGGTAAATAGAGGACTCTGAGCTAGCAGCTCTCTGCCATTTGGGGTGAAAACTAAGGTGGTAGTTTGGACCTACAAAGCCCCAAGTGGCTTGGGCTCTCCCTGAGAGACAGCCTCTCCCTCTGGGCCATCCTGCCAGGCTGGGGTCAGGGGGGTAATGAGCCGGGGTCCCGCGGCGGGAGATGCTGCCGGCCGGGTGTTCTCCATGCAGAACAGCTTGATTTTACTGCCCTCCAAAACAGGTTTTAAGGCCCTTTGTCTCCCTAATCTACCCCGCACCCCTGCCTCCAAGCCCCAGGCCCTGACCCCCCTCATCCACCCACCCACCAGCCCCAGGGCCTCTCACGCCCCAGCACTCGTCTGCCGGCTCTCCATCCCAGCAGCCGTGCTGGGTCAACCCGGGGCTGGCGACAGACAGGATGTCCTGCAGCCCCCAGGGCTTGGGGGAGGGAAGGCAGGATGCTCCGTGGGGTCCTGTGTGGTGGGCAGGGGGTCTCCCCGGGCTGGGATGGAGGAGGGGAGTGGGTATCCCCAGGCTGGAGGGTGGGAGATGAGTGGGCCAGGTTACCTGCCCAAGTACCAGCAGCCCCACTCGGTGCATGAGCCCCTCATCCCCTGCAGACCCACTCCAGACTGGAGCTGGGGGGGGGCACACTGGGGGCTGGGAGCAGCAGCAGCCACTGGCTAAGCTTGGGACTCAGATCTCCCAGCCGGGTAGGAAAGGAGAAGGAGCTGGGGGCAGACTGAGCCTTGGCTCCTGGTGTGGGCGGGAGAGCGTGCCCTGGCGGGTGAGGACGGCGCTGGTGAGGGAGGCGGGTATATCACAGGCTGACCGGCCCTTTAAGGGGAGAGGGTCCCAGCTCCTCCCGTGACTGCTCGGCTGCCTCCCAGCAGTGGTCGTGGGGCTAGGGCTCGGGGATGGCTTGAAAGCACCTGGCCCTTATGCAGGCCAAAGAGAACTCAGCTGAGCTGAGTGGGTTTGCAGGAGGGGTTTGCAGGAGTCCCGGACGGGTGGGAAGTGCCTCTGGGAATTGCGGACGAAATTGCTGATTTTGACTTTTTTTGCTCACTGTTCAGTTCCCCCCGACGCATCGTGCTCGGCGGCAAGGGCATGGCAGCTGACTGGCCCGGCCCGGCTTCTGGAGAGGCAGCTGGCAGCAGCCAAGTGACATTCCTTTTCCCGTGCCGATGTGGTGAGTATTGCTTATTAGGTGTATTACGGTAGCGCCTAGGAACCCAGGCCATGGCCCAGCAACCCATTGTGCTAGGCCCTGTACATTTTTATTGCTCTTAGGTGTATTACAGTAGCGCCCCAGCCCCTAGGGTGACCAGATGTCCCGATTTTATAGGAACGGTCCCGATATTTGGGGCTTTTTTTTAATATGGGCTCCTATTACCCCCCACCCCCGTCCCGATTTTTCACACTTGCTGTCTGGTCACCCTACCAGCACCCCAGGCCACAGGCGTTGACTTCTGCTTGCGCCGGCGGGTGCTCGAGCCCCCCCTGCCCCAACTCCACCCCTGCCCTGCCCTGCCCTGTCCCGCCCCTTCCCCAAAGTCCCCACCCCAACTCCGCCCCCTCCCAGCCCCTATTCCGACTCCTTCCCTAAATCCCCATCCCAGCTCCGCCTCTTCCCCGCCTCCTCCCCTGAGCGCGCCACATTCCCGCTCCTCCCCCTCCCTCCTGGATTTTGCTACGCAGCCAAACAGCTGTTTGGCGTCGGCAAGCGCTGGGAGGTAGGTGGAGGAGCAGTGACGCGGCGCGCTCTGGGGAGAAGGCGAAGGAGGTGGGGCACGGGGGAGTTTGGCTGCCAGTGGACGCAGAGCACTCACTAATTTTCCCCCATGGGTGCTCCAGCCCCGGAGCACCCACGGGGTCGGCGCCGATGCCCCAGGCATGGGTCCCACTGTTGTCATAACTGAGCCTGTGTATTTATTCCAGTTGTGAGCTCAGCTGTAAAAAGCATGAGGACGTTCCTAAGAAGTCCCAATAATTTACGATCACAAAAGCTGGTGGGAAGAGGCATGCCAAGGAGACAGCAAACCGGAATTAGCCGACACAAAACAGCTTCTGATAGAACTCCGGGACTGGGTTAAGTCCGTGCCCGACGACCAAGAAAATGTAAATTCGGAAGCCAATGAACCAAAATTGGTGGCTCAAAAATTCTGCCAGTTGCCTCTCCACTCCCAGCCGAAGCCATGCCGTGCCAGTCTGCTGCGGTGCCCTTGCCTGATTGGTGGACAAAATAATGAGGGGAGGGGCTATTAAACAAAAAGACTTTGTGGGCACAATACGGAAGCACAGACGGATGCTACTGGAGTGAGCGTCACCATGGAGTTCGAAGGGACTGCCAAGGTCATCTAGTCTAAGATGCAGGATTTGTTGTGTCTAAACCATCCAAGACAGCCTCTTTTGAAAGTCTCCAGTGAAGGAGCTTCCACAGCCTCCCTAGGCATTTATTCCATTCTCCTACTGCTCTTTCAGCGAGGGAGTTTTTCCTGAGATTTCATCTAAAGCTGCTGGGCTGTTGTTTGAACCCACTGCCCCTTGTCCTGTCCTCCGTGGCAAGGGAGAACAACTTTTCTCCATCTTTTTTATGGCAGCCTTTCAAATATTTGAAGACCATCACAGCGGTCGCCCCCCTACTGTTTCCTGGGACGCTGGACTTGCGTCACCTTAAATCTATGTTCGGAGCAGACTGGGCCAGAGAGAGGGACCCAGCTGACACCGTGACCTCTGCTGGCGCCAGCTGAATCCTCAACACCATCCAAGTGACTGACAAGGTGGGTGAAGTAATATCTTTTATTGGACCAACAGAAGATATGACCTCACCCACTCGGTTTCTCTCTCATCCTGGAACCAACAAGTTATATATAACAAGACTCCAAACAATCTAAGAAACTGTCCAAGAAGGGAGTTTTTCCTTCTAAAACTCTCTCCTGCTAAGGGGAACTAGGGATGTTGTTAAAACGAAAGCCTTATTTAATACCTGACATTGCAAATGCTGTCTCTGTTTTTCCTTTTTTTCTTTATCTTTAATAAAAGGTTACAAGAATTTTGAATGGTGTGTTTGCCCTGGGACGAAGCAGGCTGACATCTCTGTATACCAAACTCCAAACCTTGTTGGACACTGTTTAATGTTGGACAGTGACTGGGTTGCGTTGATACCCTTGGCCCATATGTTCCATCTAAATTAATACACCAGTGCTGTACGTTTTCATTGCTGATCGGTAGGGCCCAGGGTTTTTGCAGCAATGAAAACAAAGTCATTTCAGATTTTCAAAGCTGTATATTTTGGAAATCTCAGATATGCATTATATTAATACAGAAAATACACAGATCGACAAACCCGAGCAAGATGTAACCCTTTACAGCACCAAACTGCAGTAGCCTGCATTACAATGTTTACAGACACTTCTGAAATTGTTTTTGACAACCGAAATTGTCAGTTTTAGAACATAACAAATGTATTAAGTGATCATCTTCATCGCTATAAACACAAAACAACATTCTTGCCGCGCAAGACTATGCGATTAAAATAATCTAACAGCACAGGGAAATTTGGCATAATTACATTTCTGCTTAAAGTAAACCAACGTTCTATTGTATATCGCCTGCATCAGCATACAAATATTCATTGACACACGCTTAGGGCACATTACAAGTACATCGTCACGCTTTCCAATGACATACAGTGACATGGCGGGGTTAGCCCTTGTCCAAATTTGGAGAAACCACGTTCAGCGTCAACCGAATTGCATGGGATTGCCAAAAGACCACGAGCAATCTGGCTAGGTTTTGGCAAATGTTTGTCTGTGCTTTTACCAAAACCTGGAGAGAGAAATGTCATTGGGAC
This sequence comes from Terrapene triunguis, assembly GCF_002925995.2. Classification (NCBI taxonomy): domain Eukaryota; kingdom Metazoa; phylum Chordata; order Testudines; family Emydidae; genus Terrapene; species Terrapene triunguis. Next base: position 3,949,647 of record NW_020664868.1, on the reverse strand, counting down.
GAGGAAGTTCATTTACAATGCTCAAATAAACTGCCCACTCACCCACAGGTACAAAGCGCAGCAGTGAAATACTCCATTCCCAGTCACTGCAGTTGTGGGAGAGCACACAAACTTGCTTGAGATCGAGGATTCTCACATTGTGGGCAACCTATGCTGGCTGTTTGTCTGTATTTATGTACCCTGCATTTTCTCTGCACGGCTTTGAAAATCTTGACCCTTGGGATTGTCCAGTGCATGCCGTCCTTTGAACGGAAGCATTGCCGGCAAATCAGATGCAAGGTTGTACACTGCTCTTGATAATGCCAACTGTGATTCAAACGTAAGTAGTGTCTGAACAAGCGGAGTTGGATAAATTAAATTTGCCACAAGCGATTAGCTCTGCAATAAAACATGTAGCTCCTCTAAAACGGCGGTCGTGTCCTCCCCGTCGATTTCCTGAGCAACGAACCCCTTGTCTTACTCCACACAATGGTTGTGATAGTCTACGGCTTTAAACCAAGTATTCCACCTTGTTGCAACTGGTTCCGCAGGTAGTGTCGGGCTTTCAACTCTTTGGTCCATAAGGTAGTCTCTAAAGCGAGCAGGTCTGAGTGGAGGGTTTATTAGAGCACACAGACCATCCACTTCTGTATAGAAACGGTGCCTGGTAAAGCTGTAACATGTGCCCAGAAGGTCACAGAAATGCATTGGTTAAAATGCCACTTAACCTGTCTTTGAACGACGTCCACAGGGATTTTGCGTTACCTGCCACATAAGCCCCTGCATTTGACAAGTCAATGTCATCTTGTACCAGGGTCTTTGTAACAGCTTGTGCAACTAGGGAGTAGTTAACACGTCCTAACTCCACTGTTTCGACGCGCTTGGCAGCAGCTGGGCGACCGTCTGAAACCCGCATGCGCTGTATTCGAATATTTGCAACGTGCCAGTGTAGGCTGTCTGTGTCGTCATCCAGAATTACAGCTACTGTCTGACCCTTCTGTTCGGCGCTCAGTTGTTGCTTGTTTTGTTCAAAGATGGGCGGGGGCGGGCGGGGAAGATGGACTCGCTTGTGGGATACGGCCCCCATTTCATTTAGGAATTCTCGCTTTTGGGGATGGTCCGTTTTTTTCTAATGGGATGTTTGCACTGCCACCGGCCTCCACCCGATCGCGTGCTATCTTTTCCCTGTATTTCTGGTTTTCCTTTTGCCGTGTATGCACACCAGTAATTGTGAGCTGGGGTTTTGCTGCTGTCACGGCGCCTTTCCTGTGGTTGCCTGTGCCGTCCTTTTTCACATGGTCAAGCCCTTGGTTGCAAAACAGTACAAAATAACGTCCCTCCGCCCACATGGAGCACATCTTTGCTGAATTCTTTAACTCTCCCCTCGGGCTGAATCATTCTAGGCATTGCTAGGAAGCGGCTTTGAAGAGCCGAAGCACAAAGTGAAAAACAGGAAGGAATCGGCTTGCAGGAGGGTTGGGGAGAGGCTCTAGCCGTGAGGGAACTTCTCTGAGGCTGCAAGCAGCTGGGCCAAGGTCCAGCTGTGTGTGGGAGCGAGATGTGAGCCGGGCGCCTCGAGCCAGCGGTGTACTAGTGGGAAGGACAAGAGACAGCTGTGTGCAGGGGAAGGGAGACAGATGTGTGGAAGTAAAGCAAAAATTCTATTTTTCTCCAACAGATGCTAGGCATAGGGTTACCAACTCTCCCGGTTTGGCCAGGAGTCTCCCAGAATCGGGCTCGATCTCCCAGAGGCTACTGAAGCCAATCTGGGAGATTTTAGGCCACTAAAAGTCCGGTGGCGCAGCGGGGCTAAGGCAGGCTCCCTGCCTGCCCTGGCCTGTCCGGCAGCAGCTCCTAAGCGGAGGCGCGGCTACTCTGTGTCACCCCTTTCCACTAGTGTACTTGGAAGGGGGAGCAGGTGCCGCACGCGCTCTCTATTCCGTGTCGCCCCTGTCCACTAGTGTACCCTATCGGTGGTTCCCCGGCATCTCCACCACTAATGTTACCTCTGTTCCCCTAAAAACCAACCCAGGGGTCACACACTTGTATTAGTTTTATTACGATGCCGCTGTTGGGTCAGATAGAAAAGAGATGGCGCTTATTCATACACGCACACATTCACCGCGTTCATACCCTCATGCACCCACACACTTACGCAGGCGGAGAGTTACCGGAGACAGCATGGAGGCCGAGAAGCCGAAGCGTGGGAGATCTGGTGTGTCCGGCTGCGGTCACGAATCCGGGCTGCTGAGCAGGTCAAGGAGCAGGTCAAGTGTGCATGGCTGCTTCCTTTTGCTGGAACTGGGTGGCTCCTGTCATGTACACTGAGTTTCCCTTCTGTGTCCGTCACCGAGAAGCATTCCCAGACCAGTTCCTTTCATGCATACCAGGTTCTTCTTCTCTTTACAGCACTTCGTGATTGCCTTCTCAGGGCAGATTATATCAGACACACCTGGCTCCTGTCTCTGGGCTCCTCTCTCCTTGCAGCTCCTCTCCGCCCAGTCCCACATACACTCCCTCGTTCACACTCTCTCTGAGGGATGGGATATTACAAAACTTGGAAGTTCAAACAAGTGGTAACTTGAAAAGGTTACAGAGCTTGCAAAGGTTACAAAACTTAAAAGGCTGTGCTAACATCACTGAAGTTACAAAGCCATATTTGGGGTCGGGAAGGAATTTTCCCCCAGGGCAGATTGGCAGAGGCCCTGGGAGTTTTTTGCCTTCCTCTGTAGCATGGGGCACGGGTCACTTGCTGGAGGATTCTCTGTACCTTGAGGTCTTTGAGGACTTCAGTAACTCAGGCATAGGTCAGGGGTTTGATACGGGAGTGGGTGGGTGAGATTCTGTGGCCTGCGTTGTGCAGGAGGTCAGACTAGATGATCATGATGGTCCCTTCTGACCTTAAAGTCTATGAGTCTGCAAAAAGGTTGCAGAACTTAATGATACACGTTACAGATCTTACAATTGCATTTGAGCAGAGGCTTTACATAACACCTCCCATACTCCGAACCCCTTGGCCCCAGCCCAGAGCTCACCCCCGCCTCCCGAACCCCAACTCCCTGCCCCAGCCCAGTGAAAGTGAGTGAGGGTGGGGGAGAGCGAGCGACGGAGGGAGGGGGCTGGAGTGAGTGGGGAGGTGGAGCATCGGAGAATGGGCGGGACAGGGGTGTGGCCTTGGGGCAGGGGCGGGGCAAGGCAAGGGTGTTTGGGTTTGTGTGGTTAGACAGGTGGCAACCTTAGCTGGGCCCTGTGGGCTAGAGAAGTGGAGTAGATTAACACACAGGCCCACGGGGCCGTGCCCAAGGTCCCCAGCCAATTTGGGGGCCCCTGGAAAAATCTCACGATGCTAGGGCAGCAGGGGCACTGAAACAGGGGGGCCAGGGCCCCATCATTTTTTACTGGCCATAAGGGCGAGTGACGGGGGGGAGGGGACAAAGAGGAGCAAGTGGGAGGGCGGGGTGTCAGGGGGGAAGAGGTAGCACGAGGGCGGGGCTTCGGGGGGGAAGGGCAGCGCATGGGGGGGTAGGACATCAGGGGAAGGGGAAGCATGGGGGAGGGTCCTTGGGGTGGGGAAGGGGTGGCGCAAGGGCAGGGACTTGTGGAGAAGGGGGCGGAGAGAGGGCGGAGGCTTGGAGGGAGGGGCAGCGGGGCCACGGTTTGGGCGCTGGTGGCCCCCCCACTTGTAGGGAGCCTGTAGGGCAGGATGATTTAGCTGCTGCGCCCTCTGCTCCGCTGCCCCTTCCTCTCCTGCTTGTTGTTTTCTTCTCGCCGCCACCGGTGACGGGCTCCCCCTGCATCGTGCCGGGCGGCCGGGGGTAGGCGGCGAAGGAAGAGGGGAAACAACGCCTCCTGCTGCCCGCGTCTCCTCCAGCCCCGAGCTGCGCGGGACATGCCCCCTCTTGGCTGCAGTCCTACCGCCCCGAGCCGAGCTGCCAGGACACAGGCTGAAACCTGCTGCACGTCAGCCTCTTCCCAGTGGGGTGGGGCTGAGGTAGGCCTTAGCCCTTCCTCGCCATAAGGCCCCACCCCCTGGTCCTCCTCTTCCCTGAGGCCCCGCCCCTGGCCAGGCCAGAAGCCAGAGCCAGGCTGTGGTAAGAGCCACTCAGGGAGCCTGGGCCGCTGTGGGGAGCCCCGGACCCTCCACCTGCCCTGGGCAGCACGCCCTGGGCAGCGCACCCCGAGCAGGCAGAGACAAGGGCTGCAGGCTGCTCTCGGGCTCCCGGCCCCCCACCCAGGAAACTGGCTGGTGGGGAAGGCTGCGGATGCTCCCTGGGAGAAGGGAGTAGGGCTTGGAGGCTGCAGAGACAGGTAGCCCACAGTTACTCCCAGCAAGGGGAGGTGCCAGGTGGCAAGGAAAGGGCTCGGGGGAAAGTCAGAACATTCTAGAAGGGACCAATCCTTGACTGCAAGTTAGGGGGTCCCCGAGTTGGGACCCGGAATCGAGGGCGTGCCCGGGTTCCCCTGCCAGCCGCTGAGGGGGTGGAGGGTCAGGGGACGACTGGTGGGCACTGCTGAAGGAAGACGTTGGCACCCCGGCAGGGGAAGACGCGTGTAGAGACCTGGCTGGGGGGCTGAGTCACGAAGAGGCAGCAGCAGCGTGGGGCGCGAGAGAAGGGGGCTGCAGACCCAGAGAGGCGGAAAGACGGCGTGTGCAGCCGTGGGACGCAGTGTCGACCTGGTGAGCTGTTACCCCCCGAACGGCCAGGAGGAGGCGCCAGCCGAGCGGTGAGTGGAGTACCCCGTCACCCTGGGGAACAAATATTTAATAATGGGCTCTTCAATCTGGCAGAGACAGGTCTAACACTGGTTCTTTGTGCAGCTCCCGATGTGTTACGGGGGCTGCATCCGCACGATACACAACCTGTAGGGCCCTGAGGATGTCACATGGGCCGCAGCTGTGTGCTGATTGGGCCGCAGGTTGAGAACCACTGGTCTAACACAATCCAATGGCTGGGAGTTGAAGCTGGACAAATTCACACTAGAAATAAGGTGTAAATTAACATGGGAACAATTTACCGAGGGTGGTGGCGGATTCTCCATCGGTGACAATGCTTAAATCGAGGTGGGCTTGGTTCCTAAAGGCTCTGCTCTAGGAATTATTGTGGGGCAGGTCTCCAGCCAGGGTTATCCAGGGGGTTCACGCAATCACAAGGGTCCCCTCTGGCCTTAGAATTTACAAATCCTTTTTCCATCCTGGCCTTGGATGCGGTCAAGGCTGAATCCCCACTCTGGGATTTTGAGTGCAGAAGGTGGGGGCCCTCAAGGATTTAAAAAATTAATACTGGCCACTCCAGGCTTGTATTAAACTCCCAAGGTTACAGCTTTTCTCTGACCTTGGCTTGGTAAATGCTGCCACCACTCAAATGCAAAAAAAACCACACCACCCTTTGAACCCAGGAAGGAGCACTTGGGAATTCCTCCCTGTGGGGTACCCTCAAGCCCTTTCACCCCCCTCCGGGGAAGAGCTGAGAAAGAAAACAAAGGAAATTAGCTGTGGCTACCAGCTAATCAAACCACATGCACAAACCTCTTCGGACACCAAAAATCCAATCCTGTTCTTAAAAAAGGTACATTTTATTAAAAATAAAAAGGGAAAAAATACATCTGGAACTTAGGCTTTTTGCTAGATCTTAAAATAAAGCAATTCCAAAAATCAAGCACCCAAAACAGCTTTCTTGGAGGTTCAGCTTAAAGGTTACAAGCAAACAAAAGCATTAGGGATTAGCACGGAAGAGATCCACAAGCCAAAATAAAGAAAATAGACCTGATTGCGGCTAGCTAAACATTCTGATCTACTTACACATTTGGCATTTAGATAAGTAGTTTTAGGCATGAGCTGATGATTTATGATCAACTTGGCTTATAGGATGCCTGCTCTGTCCCTCCAGCCCAGAGAACAACAGACAAAGGGAAAGTTTCTTTCCCCGTTTTAAAAAGTTCTAGCCTTCCCATTGGCTCTTTTGGTCAGCTGCCCGCTTTTTGTTCTTTACCTGGGGGACTTTTTAACCCTTTACAGGTAAAGCAAGTAAAGAACAGCTACCAAGAGGGATTTTACAGCTAACTGGCTGGCTGGGTGTCCATCAAAGGGGGCTATCCCCCCCACTTTATTTATCACAGATGCGCTGCTTCTTATTAAAGTATACAAAGAACTGGAGTTGTCTGAATGCCTTTGGCTTTTTTAGGATGCTGTAATTGGAGCAAGGATGATTTAGCCCTAGTTGAAGAAAAGTTTTCAAACTTACAACTCCTGAGTTAGTCACATTCATTTCCTGGAGCACGGGAGACTCAAATACCTGAGGGTCAGTTATATAGTGAGGGAGGACAGGTGCAGTACGGCTATTGGGAAGGGAAAGTCTGACATCCCAGCTGGGCATTCCCAGGGACCTGCCTAGCTGAGGTCTTTCCAACAGATGTTGTGAATGAAATCAGCTCCCAGACAGCTTGACCTGGGCTTTTCCCATCTGGCCCTGCCCACTCGTGAACTGCATTAGCTGAATTCAGACTCCTCTGTGGAATTGCGGGTCAATTCGTGCCAATCTTCCCCTACCCCTGGAGTCCAGACTGGTTATGGAGGCCGGCTGTGGTGGACCGCAGAGGTTAGAGTCGGCCCATCATGGTTTGGAAAAATGTCAGAGATGCAGAATGCACATTTGGACACCCACATTTGTCGGTGTAACTTGGTTTATTACACTTACCAAAACATGTGGAAAAGCTGACGGACTGAAGTGTCCACCTGCCCATGTGCACCAGCATATGCGGTATTTTGCAAACATTTGAATACATTTTCTGTAATTAGCCTTAGCAATTTTTAAGCACTTGTCAAGGCTCCTTCCCCACTCTGAACTTTAGGGTACAGATGTGGGGGCCTGCATGAAAACTTCTAAGCTTAACTACCAGCTTAGATCTGGTCCGCTGCCACCACTCCCAATGTGCTAATTCCCTTCCCTGGGTAGCCTTGAGAGACTCTTCACCAATTTCCTGGTGAATACAGATCCAAACCCCTTGGATCTTAAAACAAGGAGAAATTAACCATCCCCCTCCTTTCTCCCACCAACTCCTGGTGGATCAAGATCCAACCCCCTTGGATCTAAAAAACAGGGGAAATCAATCAGGTTTTTAAAAAGAAGGCTTTTAATTAAAGAAAAGGTAAAAATCATCTCTGTAAAATCAGGATGGAAAATAACTTTACAGGGTAATCAAACTTAAAGAGCCCAGAGGACCCCCCTCTAGCCTTAGGTTCAAAGTTACAGCAAACAGAGGTAAACACCCTAGTAAAAGGTACATTTACAAGTTGAGAAAACAAAGATAAAACTAACACGCCTTGCCTGGCTGTTTACTTACAAGTTTGAAATATGAGAGACTTGTTTAGAAAGATTTGGAGAGCCTGGATTGATGTCTGGTCCCTCTCAGTCCCAAGAGCGAACAACCCCCAAAACAAAGAGCACAACCAAAAGCCTTCCCCCCCCCCAAGATTTGAAAGTATCTTGTCCCCTTATTGGTCCTTTGGGTCAGGTGTCAGCCAGGTTACCTGAGCTTCTTAACCCTGTACAGGTAAAAGGATTTTGGAGTCTCTGGCCAGGAGGGATTTTATAGTATTGTACACAGGAGGGCTGTTACCCTTCATTTGAATACATTTTCTGTCATTAGCCTTAGCAGTTTTTAAGCACTGAAAAGAAAAACACCAGACAGCCCAAGCAAAAGAAACAGTTACCAGATAAAAACAGAATCAGCTGCGATAAAGCCGTATTTTAGGGCCATTTCTAACATACAGCCCAGAACCCTTGAAACAGCATAGCGGTGCGATGTCAGGTCAGTGTCTGCTTGGTAGATCTGCGGCAGATATAATGAATTTCAGCTGCCGGACCTGTGACTTTTGGCAAGCAAGAGAAGCCGTTTTCTGTTCAAACCAGGACCCAGGAAGGGGAAATGGAACTATGCAGTGCACATTTGGACTCGGATGAGAGAAGTCATGAGGGAAGCCTGGTTCTGATTTGTCTATACCGCTCATTAAATAAAACACTTTGTTCGTTTTCAATAACAATGTGTCCCGTAAGTCTCAAGTGAACACCGCCCACCCTTCAGCTAAGATCACAGGAAACGGTTTCCTCACATGTCTGGCAGCTTTGTTGGGTACTCCAGGCTTCTTTAATGGTCTGAGAAATCATTTTAATATTTCTTAACAAGCCAAAGCTTTTGAAAATTATACCAGCCGTTCACGGAGCTTTCCGTTTGATCTCAATGAAACCTCACCGTGACACTCTGTCCCTCAGCGTAGCATCCTGGTTCCCTCATAGTCACCACTTTCATATAATTATGATAGGCTTTATACAATGCATGCCTTGTGGGGTATCCTTTTCAAAATCTTGATCTGTGGAGAACTAATATCCTGTTGGATTGTGTGCAGGGCCAGATTAACTCTTCTGTGGGCCCAGGGCTATTAGATTTTGTGCCCCCCCTCCCCCGTATACAAGTCTTTTTCCGAATTTAAAATAAAATGATCACAATTATGGCATCGAGGCTACTAACGCTATACTAAACTTGCCTTTTAATTACCATAAAGCGGTTCTGTGGTTCCATTTCAGTCTTAAAACATGTAGAATATTAGTTAAGTTAATTCAAAATAGCCTACTTCTGACCTAAAACAGCTGTTATATTAGTTTCTTTCTGGTCTTCAGGGTTGAGAAATCCTTGATGATGTCACTGAAATCCAGTTGACTAAGCAAGTCATACTCTATTGACATTAGAGCCAAATTATTCAGGCTCATCTGATCCATGCTTGACCTCCGCTTGTTTTTTATTAGCACCAATTTTGAAAACAATCGTTCCCTTCCAGCGTTAGTTACTGGCAGTGTCAAAAAAAATCCGTAAGGCAATGTCTACATTGGGAAACAGACTGCAGACTCCGTTGTCTTAAAACCTGAAGTAGTGTCTTTGCCATTTTGTTTTCCTCGTTTTTTGTGAACTCCCTAAATGGAACCAGTTCATCTGCAAAATCCTCTTGTAAGTGGGTACTATATTTGTTTTGTAGTTTAACAGCTGAATCGTGTAGTTCTGATGCAGAAAGTAGATGAAGATTGTTCATCAATCCGAAGTAGCCGCATACCTCTTTGTATGCTTCATACCTGCGATGCAATTCTGCAACAAGGGTTAAACATCCTGCAAAACAAAGAACCCTCAAAAGACATGTGGGGAGATAATGTTTGTGTTTTTGTGTAGTTACGTATGTATGAGTAGGGTCAGCTATGTAATCAACAGTCCCTGTCTATGCTGTATTCTGATAATTCAGAGGTCAAAAGAACAGCCTAGCATTTAAATGAATTGTAAACATGGGATATCTCGGTATTCATCTCTCTTTGAAATGTACTGTGAATGATGGAGGACCAAGCAAATGGCTTTATGTTAATGTGTATAGCTAAGTATCGGTGATGGACCTCCTTCAAAGTCATCCCAATTACCTATTTTTCCCGTAAGGAAATCCCAACTTGTCAAAAGACATGAAATTGTATATAAGATCCTTGGATCCTGATTCTGTCATCTCAGATCTGCTTAGGCTTCATCAGGGGACGTCTGAGTCGCAAGACTGAGGCCCCAGTTATGCTGAATATGAGATTTGGACGTTGGACTATGACTCATGAACTGAATTCTAAAGGAACTCTTTGCAATGACAAAGCTCACCAGCTCTGCTGTGAATCTGAACCTCAGTGGATTGAACTCATGTCTATATGTATGTTGATCTTTTGACTCTCTCTCTCTTTTGTTTTTTAATACATTTTAGTTTAGTTAATAAGAATCGGCTGTAGCGTGTATTTGGGTAAGATCTGAAACATTCATTAACCTCGGAGGTAATGTGTCCGGTCCTTTGGGATTGGTAGAACTTTTTCTTTTATATGATGAAATAAGATTTTCAGAAGTCATCATATTTGACGTGGGTACCTGGATGGAGGCCCGAGGCCGGATCACTTTAAGAGAACTGTATTATTTGGACTTCTCAGTAACCAGTAAGGTAATAAAGAAGCTGTTTTATGCTGGCTCGGTAAATCTAAGTATTGGAATATCCACCAGCTTTTGTGGGTTTGGCTGCTCCATTCTTTGCAGTTCACCCTAATTGAGTGACCGTAGCTGGCCCCCTCTCGGACCCCGGTCACAGTGGCGTAGTCGTGCTTGGATGCACATTACCACAGGTTAATTGGTTTTTTGGATCAGAACCACACACTTGTCAATTTAATTTTGATATTGGAGAGTTCAAGGGTTGAAAATCAGTTACAGTGAGCGACCCATGATCAAGTTCCTGACAGAAAAAGCCGGGGAGAATTGTGCGTACGGGGAGCGTGGTCTTTTAAGAAAAAGGCCCCAGAGCAGGGACTGAGAAATCTGTTAATTGCCAGTGACAAGGAAGCAGCCCCAGCGAAAACGCTTGCAATGAGAAACCAGCAGTTAGAACTTGAACAAAGGTAAAAACTAGCGGATATGGAAGGAGAAGCTGCTGAGAGAGAACGCCTGTGCTTTGAACAGGAACAAAGAATGGCAGATATTCGATTGCAGGAACTAGAAGCTAAGGCAAAAGTGGACAGACTTAAGCTCCAACTCAAGAGAATAAAGGAACAACAGGAACTGTATCATCCTGGAAAGCCAGCTCCTCTCCACAGCAAAGATGGGGATAGAATCTATCCAGTTTGTAAGAATGTTGGTAGGTTGTTTGACTCTAAGCAGTTGTCTGTGTGTAACCAAATTTACCCCAGCACGGCCACCTTTTATGTAAATGCTTTTACAGTAACTCCTCACTTAAAGTCGTCCCGGTTAACGTTGTTTCATTGTTACATTGCTGAGCAATTAGGGAACAGGCTCGTTTAAAGTTGCGCAATGCTCCCTTATAACATCGTTTGGCAGCCGCCTGCTTTGTCCGCTGCTTGCAGGAAGAGCAGCCCGTTGCAGCTAGCGGGTGGGGGCTTGGAACCAGGGTGGACCGGCAGCCCCTCTATCAGCTCCCCTAAGTTCCCTGTGCGGCAACTGCCCAGCAGGCTAGCAATTGCCGGCAGTTCAGCTGTCCCTCCTCCCACTGCCGTGTGCTGCTCCTGCCCTCTGCCTTGGAGCTGCTCCCGGGAGCCTCCTGCTTGCAGTGCAGGGGGGGAAGGGGGGACTAATGTCAGGATGTCCCCCTCCCCCCTGCTCCTGCACCCTCCTTACCCCATCTCCATAGAGCGGGGGGGGGGGGGGGAGACACACAACAGGGCTCAGGACGGAGGGAGCTTGTAGGCAGCAGCTGCTGTCTCAACTTCCTGATCTACTTAAAAAGGCAATGTACTTAGAGTGGGGTCAGCGTACTTAAAGGGGCAATGCGCATCTCTCTCACACACAAAGGGTGTGTGTCTCTGTCTCTGTCTGCCATGCTGCCTTGTAGAGTATGAGGCTACCTTAACAACAATGTGTTAACCCTTGAGGACTCAACCGACTAGTTCATCATTTAGCAAAAAGGCATTCCCTGGGAAATATCCCACCCTCTGACTTCACCACCTCAACCAAGCTTCACAATCATCATTGCTGTGTACAGTATTAAATTGTTTGTTTAAAGCTTATACTGTGTATACATATATATAATATAGTCTTTTGTCTGGTGAAAAAAATTTCCCTGGAACCTAACCCCAGGGGCGGCTCCAGGCACTAGTGCAGCAAGCGCGTGCCTGGGGCGGCAAGCCGCGGGGGGCGGCGTGCCGGTCACCGTGAGGGCGGCAGTGAGGCAGCCTTCGGCGGCGTGCCTGCAGGAGGTCCGCCAGTCCCGCGGCTTTGGTGGCAATTCGGCGGCGGGTACTGTGAAGGCGCGGGACCGGCAGATCACCCGCAGAAACGCCGCCGAATCCGCGTGAGCAGCGGACCGCCTGTAGGCATGCCACCGAAGGCTGCCTGACTGCCATGCTTGGGGCGGCAAAAAACATAGAGCCGTCCCTGCCTAACCCCCCCCCCCCATTTACATTAATTCTTATGGGGAAATTGGATTCGCTTAACATCGTTTTGTTTAAAGTCGCATTTTTCAGGAACATAATGACAACGTTGAGCGAGGAGTGAAGGTAAGCCCATAACTTGTGCAGAGAATGTAAAAGTCAATGGTAAAAGCTGTTTAGGGCAAATTACAGCTTCTAACATCACTCTTGTTAAAGCAGATCTTATCAAAGAGGAAGATTATTTACCAGATATTGTAATCCTTGATGAGTTTGCTGTAAATGTGCCTTTGGCCAGAATCCATCTTGAACGGAATGGTGTTAAACTTGAAGTTATAGCGGGTGTAAGGAAGTTATTGCCTAAGGATCTTTTGACTGGGGTTGATATTAAAGCTTTGTTCAGTCAAGTTGACATAAATCACTCACAGGAAAGAAATAATCCTGAACTCGTGTCTACTAGGGGCAGGGGCTGCTCTAGGCACCAGTGCACCAAGCGCATGCCTGGGGCGGCAAGCCACTGGGGGGTGGCCTGCCTTCAGTGGCATGCCTGTGGGAGGTCCGCCGGTCTCACGGTTTTGGCGGCACAATTCGGCGGCGGGTACGCTGAAGGCGCGGGACCGGCGGACCTCCTGCAGGCATGCCGCCGAAAGCCGCCTGACTGCCATGCTTGGGGCGGCAAAGGAGGTCGATTGGCCGCCGTCCTCACAGCGGGGTAAGTCGGCTCGGATACCTCGAATTCAGCTACACTATTCGCGTAGCTGAATTTGCGTATCTTAAATCGACCCCCCCCCCCATAGTGAAGATGTAGCCCTTCAAATGAAAATGAATCCACTGAATTTGCTTTGAAAAAATCTAGTGTGGATAGCTTTGAGGAGCTTTCAGAAGGAATAAAAATGGTTAGGGAGTTTAAACAGCCCTATAAGCTTAACCAGTTTGTCAGGGAGACAACGGTGTTGGGACAGGACTGTCTCCATTTTGATTCTTTAAGTAAGCAGTCTGTGACTCAGGGACTGAGGAAAGATCGGGTTACTGGTTTGTCAGAGCAGAACAGTACATCCTTATAACTGAACTCACAAGGATGCGGGAGAGAGCAGGCAAACGCTCATCTCTAGATATTTTGGATATGACTTGTAGTCTCTTAGTGGACTTGACATCTGATTCCATGTGGAAGCAGAGGTTGGTAATGGAAGGACAAAAGAACTTCGAGTCTAACATGGTAGTGAAAATGGACGGTATCTCTTTAAGACAGAGTCCCGCCTTGGAATTAGTAAAGCTTGAGGAGTTGAAAACTGTTGTTTGGACTTCTGAGTAACCAGTAAGGTAATAAAGAAGCTGTTTTATGCTGGTTTGGTAAATCTAAGTTTTGGAATATCTACCAGCTTTTTGGGGTTTGACTGCCCCATTCTTTGCAGTTCACCCAAACTGAGTGACCATAGCTGGCCCCCACTGGGACCCCAGTCACAAAGTCAAGGTCAACAGCCTGAAGTGCAGTGCTTGTTGCTTGAAATCTCTGCAGAACTGTCTTCCAGAGGTTGCAAAGAAAAGCAATTTCAAGCTTGTCCATTTTCACGACCCGTGATGAAGCATCGTTGCATGTAGTTGGGTTCTGATTTGGCTTGTCGGCTAGTTTTCGGAGAGATTCCTGAATATTTTCATAATTCAGCCGTAGTACTTTTGTAGCCTGGGCATGGGCAGACCTCCTTGTATCTGAAAGACCTTTGAGTGTCTCAATTCGCTTGTCATTTGGCTCTAATCCTGCAGTAACAATTTGCCGGCGAGTGGTTGATTTTGAGCAGAAATTAAAACGTGACTGAACAAAAAAAACATGTTTGCCTCCAAGCAGCAGTTTACGCTCATAACCCCAACTAAATTGAGAGTGTGAGCTGCGCAAGGTACCCACTATACTAAAGGGTTTATCTCCCGAATTCATGATTGCAGACCTTTGTATGCCCAACACGTTACTAGCATTGTCATAACACTGACCTCTGCAATTTGCTATGTCAATATCCATCTTCTGCAAAACCGTCAAAACTAAATTACAAAGCGATTTTCCAGTATGACTTGTTATTGTGGGAAGTTAAAGAAAATGTTGGTGTTGGTCCTGCTTTGAGCAGGGGGTTGGACTAGATGACCTCCTGAGGTCCCTTTCAACCCTGATATTCTATGATTCTATGAATCTGCCCCTCTTGCGACACAATGAACGTAAGTTGATCTACGTGGGATATGTCAGGAGTGGTATCTTCAATAATTGAAAAATACCTTGCAATCTGCAACTAACTGTTTATTTCTGAAAGCACCCTTTGTCCCATTAAAGTTATAAATTCCCTACAAATCGTTGAAAAAAGTGATGAAGGCCTTCCTTTACTAGCGTTCCCGTATTTTTTTATATGTTCATTTAAAAAAGGATCAAAGCGACTCAATAATTCCGAGGTGCCCAAGTAATTCCCGTTATTGGGCGATCCAACAGTTTCATTGTCTCCTCTGAAGGAAAGCCCATGCTCCGCCAGAAACTTAACAACTGAAATAACCCATCTGAGGACCTCTTTCCAATAAGCAAGGTCAGTTTCAAACTGTTTTTTCAGTTCCGGGTCAATTTGCCATTTGGCTTGTTTCTAAGAAATCCAGGTAAGCATTGCGTTTCTGTGACAAATGTTGCTCTCGTGCTCAACAACACAAACTGCAGCGTGTTTCCAGTCATTAAAGCCACAACCACTAAATGCTGTTGTATGAGAGGACGAATCTCCAAACAATCGACACACCAAACAAAAAACAGACCCTGTCGATGGAGAATAAAGAAGCCAATCCCGAGGTACAGATTCCCCATTTTGAAGAGCACGCGTGAAAAGGTTTTTCAATGAACATGTTTTCTGATGTTTGTGTTGTTTTTCAGACGCTGAAAAATCACAATTTTTGTTTTGACATAGTGTTGGCCCTTTTGTGATCCAATAAGATCGCACCGTTTCATTTATTGGGCCCCAGCGTGCTGCATCAGTGCTGTATGAGTCAAAGTTAGCTGCATTTTTACCTTCATCACATGCAGCTATTTCACTCTCATCCCAAACTGGCTGACTGACTGTGTCTGGACTGTCTACTGTCGTTCCCGCGTGCGGATTTGTGACGCTTGCGGACTTATTTTCCAACTCACTAATATCTGAGACAGGCTGATGCCAGGCTAAGGAGACAGGGGCCTGCCACAAAGGGGGATGGGTGCAGGTTGCCCCGGGGCTGCGGCGGGGAGAGAGGACTCCCCCAGCTCTCTCTCACCGCAGCAGCCTGGGACTGGGGGAGAGGGGCCTCTCTCCATAGCCCTTGATAGCTGCGCAGCTTAGAGGGAACTTAGCTCTGTACCTAACCTCTAGGCAATGCTACCCCATTGGGAGAGGGGAAGAATTGATTTCCGCCCTGGAAGGTGGGAGATCAGGTGTTTCAGACATAAAGCTGCTGGGTCTGTCTGGGCTGGAATCGACACATTAGAATGGAAACCTCAGTGACTAAAATGTAACTCCTAGAGCAAGTTATTTTCCCGCAGGGAAGTGTATGGAATGCTTGACTGTACTATACTGGTTAGCCACTGGTAGTACCATGGGTGGCGCTGGCCCGAGCTGCCCCTGGATGCTGGCTACCTTGTCCGCTGGCCAGCCCAAGCCGCCCCTGGCTGCCGGCCAGCCCGAGCCGCTGGCCGATCCGAGCCCTGAGCTCCAGGCCGCCAGCCCGAGCTGAGCCCCCACCGGCTTGGAGGGAGAGGGGAAGCAAGGGCGGGGCCTCGGCGTGGAGTGTGGGCAGAGCCATGGCCTGGGTTTGGGGGGGCTTCGCCTCCCCTGGTCTATTATATCCGCCGCCTATGGGTAGTACTATATGTAACATACCTTATCTGACAATAGATCAGCCATACGTGGGCAGTGAATTAAAGGGTCTTATAGTGAACATACATCTAGTGTCTCTCTCTGGGAAGAAAGCTCTGGAGTAGCCAGTCCATATCTGGTACAGAAGCCTGACCTGCTTACAGCAGCCCTGCAGCCTACCATGTACAAGCAGCACAAGCCATGGCGTCAGAAGTAAACTAGTGCCAGAGGAGAGCAGAAACAGAAGGAACAAAGCAACAAAGCTTGCAGGGGTCTCATCAACACGCCACTCTTCTCTGTCCCAGTGACCCCCAGCTTTGATAGGCCTTCAGAATGGGCAGGTTGGAAACAGTAATTTGCAAAATTTCGCATTGCTACAAAACTCCACTAGGATCCTGGAGATATTGTGGTATCTTCTTTCATTTATGCTATGGGCAAGCAGATCTTTGAATCTTTTGCCTTTACCGAAGACAGTCACAAAGAGGATGATGAAAGGTTTCTGACTGTGCTTGGTACATTCTTGATACCTCAAAGAAATGTGGTTCATGAAAGAGCGTGTTTTCACTGGAGAGTTCAAGAACTAGGGGGAAATGTTGAATCTTGTATAAGAGCTGTGCAGACACTGGCTGAAAACAGATTTATTTGGGAGTGGGGGGGGCTGCAAAACATGAAAATATTAGAAACAGGCTGGTTATTGGGTTAACAGACAAAAGCCTCTCACAGCAACTACAGCTAAAGACAGAATTAAATCTACCCACAGCTGTACAGGGAGCAAAGCACTCTGAACTACTCAAACAGCAGAACAAAAGTCAGAAGCAACATGAAAACCCTAAAGCTAGCCTAGAAGTTGTAAACAGACACAGTATCAGTCCTAAAAGTCATTACCATAAGACCCCTGATGCTAAGAGGGACACATTCCAGGAAAACTACCAAGTTTTTCAGACTATATGCACACGGCGTGGAAGAGTTCATAGCTCAGCGGATTTGTGCCCAGCCAGTGGCAACAAACGCACAAGATGTGGACATTTTTGCAGCTTTTTGCCCCGTTGAGGCAGTCAGGGAGTTGACTCATATTACAGATAACAAAAGAGAGGAAGGGATAGCTCAGTGGTTTGAGCATTGGCCTACTAAACCCAGGGTTGTGAGTTCAATCCTTGAGGGGGGCCACTTAGGACTCTAGGGCAAAATCAGTACTTGGTCCTGCTAGTGAAGGCAGGGGGCTGGACTTGATGACCTTTCAGGGTCCCTTCCAGCTCTATGAGATAGGTTTATCTCCATATATTATTATTAAGAGCCATTGTTTCTGGGATCTCTCTCTGGTGATGATGTAGAGCACTGCCTGGAGAGTGAACTTGAATATTCATGGTAAGACTGTTGACTTTAAAATTGTCTCAGGAGTTGACCAGTCATCTCAGAAGGGACTTACAATCACCTTCATCCCCTCCCAGAGCTGAAGTCACCTGACACAGATATCTGAACTGCATGGGCCAGTTGACCACAGAAACAACTTCCAAAGAAAAAAGCTTTGAATTCAAAGCCCTCGTGATCAAAGAATCAACAGCCAACCACCTTCTTGGCCGCCGCGTGGCAGCTGTGATGGGCCTACTGAGAAAGGTGGAAGAACTTGACGGAGGCTTTGATGATATTGGCCCTTTGAACAGATCCAGTACAAATAACGTCAAGAGACAATGCTGAAACCTACAGAACAACGCCACCTGTACCAGACAGATGTTGGGAAGAGACTAGCTGCAGATTTATTCAAGTTCAGAGGACATCATTACCTGGGTGTACAGTAGAATCTCAGAGTTACGAACACTTCGGGAATGGAGGTTGTTCGTAACTCTGAAATGTTCATCACTCTCAACAAAATATTACGGACTTCAGACATGGCGGGAGGGTGTTGGGGCTGCAGCCACAGGGTGTGTGTAGGGGGATCAGGGTTCCAGGTTGGGGGGCGGGGCTTGGGGCTTCTGACTCTTGGGGTGCTAGGACTCTGGGTGGGGGGCTCAGGGCTTTAGCTACGGAGTGAGCGCTGCAGATGAAACTGGGAGCAGTACTGCAGGGAGCCCCAGCACCCCCGCCCCCCATAGCTGGAGCCCCGAGCCCCAGCGCCCCCCGCAGGGCTGAAGCTGGGAACAGAGCCACGGAGCTGAAGCCCCGAGGCCCTCCTGCTGGGCCTTGGAATTTTTATAGTATGTTGGAGGGGGGCGTTAAAAAGAAAAAGGCTGCGAACCCCTGCAGTACAGTATTTGCTGTTTGTTTTTTGTCTCTGCCGCTGCCTGATTACTTCCAGTTCCACATGGTGTCCGGTTGACCAGTCAGTCCATAACGCTGGTGTTCGTGTCTTTGAGGTTCTACTGTATTGGACTATTTTTCCAGGTATATAGAAATAATGTGCTTGAAAGACACAACATGTCGCAGTGTTATGAAGAAGCTGATGTGCACTTTTTCTCACTTGGGTATTGCAGAACAGCTAGCGATGGACAACGAAACACAATTACCGCTGAATTTGTCATTCCGCATGAAATAGGATTTTGGTTATATTCCCAGCAGCCCACATTACACATAAGCGAAAGGACAGGCTAGGACAGGGGTTGGCAACCTACGTCACGCAAGCCGATTTTGATTGGCACTCTGCCGAGGTCCCGGCCCCCAGCCCCACTCAGCCCCCCCGCCCACTGCTCTCCCCTGCGGGGGTAGGAGGCAGAAGCTTGGTCCTGCGGCAGCCAAGCTTCCCCCTACCCCACTTCTTCCCCCAGCGTGGTGCTTTCCTGCCCCTCCTCCTCCCCCTCCCTCTCCCTCTCCCTGCGCCGATCAGCTGATCGCCCTTGCGAGGGGGAGGGGGACGAGTGGCAGCGTGTTCCCTGCTTCGTAGAGGAGGCAGAGAAGAGGTAGGGATGGGACCTTGGGGAAGGGGGTGGAACAGGACATATCCCTTCCAGCCCCCTGCCATGAGCCGCTCAGGGCAGGGGGCTGGGAGCACCCCCATGAGCTGCGCACCCCAGCCCTCTGCTCTGACCCCCCCCACACCAAGCCTTCTGACCTGCACCTCCACACCCCTGAACTCCCCCCACACCCAGCCTTCTGCTCTGTACCCCCCCACACCCCCAGCCCTCTGCCCTGACCCCTGAACCCCCCACACCTCCACTGCCCTCTGTCCTGACCCCTGAACCCCCCCCCACCCCCCCCGCCCTCTGCCCTGACCCCTGAACCCCCCCCCAGGTCTGGGGTCCCGGCTGCTGGCCCCTTGCCAGCCAGCGTCCCGGCCGCAGGCCCTGCTCAGCCCGCTGCCAGCCTAGGTGAACAGAACCCCAGGCTGGCAGGGGGCTGAGCAGGCTAGCGGCATAAGATCAGCATTTTAATTTAATTTTAAATGAAGCTTCTTAAGCATTTTGAAAACCTTGTTTACTTTACATACAACAATACTTTAGTTATATAATATAGACTTATAGAGAGAGACTTTCTAAAAAATGTTAAAATGTATGACTGGCACGCGAAACCTTAAATTAGAGTGAATAAATGAAGACTCGGCACCCCACTTCTGAAAGGTTGCCGACCCCTGGGCTAGGAGAGCTCAACAGACAGCCAAAATAAAAAATCCTACAGCAGGCAGACCCATTCCTTGCTCTTCTGAGTTACTGATCAACACCAATAACAGCTACTGGAGCCAGTCCAGATGGGAAGACAACTCAGAGCTACTGTTCTGACTCCAAAGAGGCTGGACATGAAGAGTAGCCAAATCAGATTTAAAAAAGGCTAAAGAATTTATGAATTATTTTACAACAGATGTCACTTGGTTAGAGAACAGCTGGATCCAGAGGCAGATTACCGTTTTGTGGGGCCATGGGCCAGAGCAAGTGGGGGCCCCTCCCCACACCTTCCGCCTGCAGTCGCCCCTTGCCCCTCCTGTTGGGGAAAAGGGAGTCAGGGCACGGGGGCTTCCCCCGCCCACCTGGTGCTCCGGCCAGGGAGCGGAGTCAGGGCACGGGGCAGGGATTTCCCCAGATTTCCCCCCTCCCCCCAACACAGTTACATGAAACATTAATACACACTTTGAAAGCATACCCAGTATATGAGAAAATACTTGTACCCGAGAAAGCAGAATGGGTTTGAAAAATATGAACCAAGACTAGCTTCCTCCTACAGCTGTTGTTTATGACAATGTCGGCACATTCGTTTTGGCAATATTGGCCTACCTAATCATTTCAAATGATGATTTGTAAGCAAGGTGTGAATGCGCTCTCCCCTGACAGCCAGTGATGAGACCAGGGGTGGGCGGAAAGGCTTCAGGACCAGACTGTATTTACATGAACACATTTACTCTGCCTATGTATCCAACACACAGAGCTGTGCTGCCCAAGTGATCAGGTTTTGGCTGGTGTTGGGTTACAAATCACAGAAGTATTAAATGTGGGAGTCATGAACTGTTGTTCTCCTTATTGTGTGAGTAAAGGGCAGCAGAACTGTACTTAGCCTGCCTGAATGAGGGGGACTCCCTCAGTGCTTAATTTGTGCTAGGGCTTGTCAGGGCCGAGCCCCGGCACCTCTAGGCTGGGCAGTTCAGAGCCCTGGGACCTCTGGGCTGGACACATCAGCTATGAAAGTAAGAAACTTGCTTGAGCCCCGGCACCTCTAGGCTGGGCAGTTCAGAGCCCTGGGATCTCTGAGCTGGACACATCAGCTATGAAAGTAAGAAACTTGCTTGAGCCCTGGCACCTCTTTCGTTACAAAGAGTGATTTACTCTGCCCCTGCGGCTACTCACCATTTTGGTGGTCTTGTGGCTCATGTGTGCTTGCCTGGGGTCAGCCAGTTAGTGACAGGTGTGTGAGTACTGGCTGTGTTTTAAAGCACTGAAAGAGTGTTGTCTGTGTTGCAAACAATACTGCTTCTGTAAAATGTTGCATTTAAATTTCACAGAGATGATCTTGGGAGGCCAGCCTCCCTTATCGGTGGCAAAACGGCTGCGCAGAATTAGAAAGCGGCCACGAAGAACTAAGGAGGACTTTCTCCGTGAGGTTATGATGCACTCCGCTGCTGAGAAACAGCAATTGAAGGAGTTTCGGGACAGCGAGAAGAGGGACCAAAAGAAGAATGCAGCACACCAGAAAGAAGCCACGGAGCGGCTCTTAAATGTTATGGAGCGCCAAGTGGACACGCTCCCGGCAATACTAGCTCTTCAAACCGAGCAGCTCCGCGCCCGCCCTCCTTTGCAGCCGCTGTCACAAAACTCTTTCCCATGTGCCCCCCACACACCGCCAACCTCCTGGCTCCACTGTCTACCCACAGCATTCCACTCCTCCCTCTTCACAGTCCAGCACTGCGGACTCCCACTACCCACTGCACTCAACACTCATCCCTCTGCAGTTTGACCCTGCTGAAGTACAGCACCCGCTGCATCGTACTCCAAAGGAGAAGATTGGGTATGATCCCTGAACATACACAAATCTGTAGCCATCTTGGGACCCCTCCTCCTCTTGAGACCTTCCCTTCCCCTATCCCCCTACCTGAAAAATGAATTTTTTCATTTGACTTTCTCCTCCGGTTGTTGTCTTTTAATAAAGTGTTTGTTTGAAAGCAATCTTTATTCTATTAAGTGAAAGCAAAAAGAACACTGCAAAGCAACATACAATTATGGTAAGGCCTCTTCTTGCATCATGTGCACCAATCACCTCCTAGCATTACAAGCACTGCACTCCCGAGCATAACAACAAATATTAGTGGCTTTCAGCTTCAAATTGCTACCTCAAGGCATCCCTGATCCTGATGGCCCCGCGCTATCCCCCTCTAATAGCCCTGGTCTCCGGCTGTTCAAACTCAGCCTCTAGGTGCTGAGCCTCTGCGATCTAGTCCTGAGTGAAGCTTTCCCCCTTCCCTTCACAAATATTATGGAGTGTACAGCACGCAGCTATAAGCATAGGAATATTGTCATTGGCCCTGTCCAGCTTCCCATACAGGCATCGCCAGCGGGCTTTTAAACAGCCGAATGCACACTCCACAGTCATTCTGCACTTGCTCAGCCTGTTGTTGAACCGCTCCTTGTGGCTGTCAAGTTGCCCCGTGTACGGCTTCATAAGCCATGGCATTAAGGGGTCGGCAGGGTCTCCCAGGATCACAATGGGCATTTCGACTTCCCCTACAGTGATCTTCTGGTCTGGGAAGAAAGTCCCTGCTTGCAGCTTCTTGAACAGGTCAGTTTTCCGAAAGATGCATGCGCCATGCACCTTTCCGGACCAGCCTGCGTTAATGTCTGTGAAACGCCCACGGTGATCCACAAGTGCCTAGAGAATGATTGAGAAATACCCCTTGCGATTAATGTACTTGGTGGCTAGGTGGTCTGGTGCCAGAATTGGAATGTGCGTGCCATCTATTGCCCCTCCGCAGTTAGGGAAGCCCATTTGTGCAAAGCCATTCACAATGTCATAGAATCATAGAATATCAGGATTCGAAGGGACCTCAGGAGATCATCTAGTCCAACCCCCTGCTCAAAGCAGGACCAATCCCCAACTAAATCATCCCAGCTAGGGCTTTGTCAAGCCTGACCTTAAAAACCTCTAAGGAAGGAGATTCCACCACCTCCCTAGGTAACCCATTCCAGTGCTTCACCACCCTCCTAATGAAATTGTTTTTCCTAATATCCAACCTAGACCTCCCCCACTGCAACTTGAGACCATTACTCCTTGTTCTGTCATCTGCTACCACTGAGAACAGTCTAGATCCATTCTTTTTGGAACCCCCCTTCAGGTAGTGGAAAGCAGCTATCAAATCCCCCCTCATTCTTCTCTTCTGCAGACTAAACAATCCCAGTTCCCTCAGCCTCTCCTCATAAGTCATGTGCTCCAGACCCCTTATCATTTTTGTTGCCCTCCACTGGACTCGTTCCAATTTTTCCACATTCTTCTTGTAGTGTGGGGCCCAAAACTGGACACAGTACTCCAGATGAGGCCTCACCAATGTCAAATAGAGGGGAATGATCACGTCCCTCAATCTGCTGGCAATGCTCCTACTTATACAGCCCAAAATGCTGTTAGCCTTCTTGGCAACAAGGGCACACTGTTGACTCATATCCAGCTTTTCGTCCATGGTAACCCCTAGGTCCTTTTCTGCATAACTGCTGCCTAGCCATTCGGTCCCTAGTCTGTAGCAATGCATGGGATTCTTCCGTCCTAAGTGCAGGACTCTGCACTTGTCCTTGTTAAACTTTATCAGATTTCTTTTGGCCCAATACTCTAATTTGTCTAGGTCCCTCTGTATCCTATCCCTACCCTCCAGCGTATCTACCACTCCTCCCAGTTTAGTGTCATCTGCAAACTTGCTGAGGGTGCAATCCATGCCATCCTCGAGATCATTAATGAAGATATTGAACAAAACTGGCCCCAGGACCTACCCTTGGGGCACTCCGCTTGATACCGGCTGCCAACTAGACATGGAGCCATTGATCACTACCGGTTGAGCCCAATGATCTAGCCAGCTTTCTATCCACCTTATAGTCCATTCATCCAGCCCACACTTCTTTAACTTGCTGGCAAGAATACTGTGGGAGACAGTATCAAAAACTTTGCTAAAGTCAAGGAATAACACGTCCACTGCTTTCCCCTTATCCACAGAGCCAGTTATCTCCTCATAGAAGGCAATTAGGTTAGTCAGGCATGACTTGCCCTTGGTGAATCCATGCTGACTGTTCCTGATCACTTTCCTCTCCTCGAAGTACTTCAGAATTGATTCCTTGAGGACCTGCTCCATGATCTTTCCAGGGACTGATGTGAGGCTGACTGGCCTGTAGTTCCCCTTTTCCCTTTTTTAAAGATGGGCACTACATTAGCCTTTTCCCAGTCATCCGGGACCTCCCCCGATCACTGTGAGTTTTCAAAGATAATGGCCAATGGCTCTGCAATCACATCCGCCAACTCATTTAGCACCCTCAGATGCAGCACATCCGGCCCCATGGACTTGTGCTCGTCCAGCTTTTCTAAATAGTCCTGAACCACTTCTTTCTTCACTGAGGGCTGGTCATCTCCCCCCATGCTGTGCTGGCCAGTGCAGTAGTCTGGGAGCTGACCTTGTTCGTGAAGACAGAGGCAAAAAAAGCATTGAGTACATTAGCTTTTTCCACATCCTCGGTCACTAGGTTGCCTCCCTCATTCAGTAAGGGGCCCACACTTTCCTTGACTTTCTTCTTGTTGCTAACATACCTGAAGAAACCCTTCTTGTTACTGTTAACATCTCTTGCTAGCTGCAGCTCCAAGTGTGATTTGGCCTTCCTGATTTCACTCCTGCATGCCTGAGCAATATTTTTATACTTCTCCCTGGTCATTTGTCCAACCTTCCACTTCTTGTAAGCTTCTTTTTTGCGTTTAAGATCAGCAAGGATTTCACTGTTAAGCCAAGCTGGTCGCCTGCCATATTTACTATTCTTTCTACACATCGGGATGGTTTGTTCCTGCAACCTCAATAAGGATTCTTTAAAATACAGCCAGCTCTCCTGGACTCCTTTCCCCCTCATGTTATTCTCCCAAGGGATCCTGTCCATCAGTTCCCTGAGGGAGTCAAAATCTGCTTTTCTGAAGTCCAGGGTCCGTATTCTGCTGCTCTCCTTTCTTCCTTGTGTCAGGATCCTGAACTTGACCATCTCATGGTCACTGCCTCCCAGGTTCCCATCCATTTTTGCTTCTCCTACTAATTCTTCCCTGTTTGTGAGCAGCAGGTCAAGAAGAGTTCTGCCCCTAGTTGGTTCCTCCAGCACTTGCACCAGGAAATTGTCCCCTACACTTTCCAAAAACTTCCTGGATTGTCTGTGCACTGCTGTATTGCTCTCCCAGCAGATATCAGGGTGATTGAAGTCCCCCATGAGAACCAGGGCCTGTGATCTAGTAACTTCCGTTAGTTGCCAGAAGAAAGCCTCGTCCACCTCATCCCCCTGATCTGGTGGTCTATAGCAGACTCACACCACAACATCCCCCTTGTTGCTCCCACTTCTAAACTTAATCCAGAGACTCTCAGGTTTTTCTGCAGTTTCATACCGTAGCGCTGAGCAGTCATACTGCTCTCTTACTGCTCTCTTACATACAATGCAACTCCCTCATCTTTTCTGCCCTGCCTGTCCTTCCTGAACAGTTTATATCCACCCATCCCTGACAGTACTCCAATCATGTGAGTTATCCCACCAAGTCTTTGTTATTCCAATGACATCATAATTCCTTGACTGTGCCAGGACTTCCAGTTGCTTGTTTCCCAGGCTTCTTGCATTTGTGTATAGGCACTTAAGATAACTCGCTGATCATCCTGCTTTCTCAGTATGAGGCAGGAGTCCTCCCCTCTTGTGTTCTCCTGCTCGTGCTTCCTCACTTACCTCAGGGCTTTGGTCTCCTTCCCCCGGTGAACCTAGTTCAAAGCCCTCCTCACTAGGTTAGCCAGCCTGTTTGTGAAGATGCTCTTCCCTCTCTTCATTAGGTGGAGCCCGTCTCTGCCTAGCACTCTTCCTTCTTGGAACACCATCCCATGGTCAAAGAATCCAAAGCCTTCTCTCTGACACCACCTGCATAGCCATTCATTGACTTCCACCATTCGTGGAAGGAAAAGTCCCCCGGGCCTTTTCCTTCCACGGGGAGGATGGACGAGAACACCACTTGTGCGTCAAACTCCTTTATCCTTCTTCCCAGAGCCACGTAGTCTGCAGTGATCTGCTCAAGGTCATTCTTGGCAGTATCATTGGTGCCCACGTGGAGAAGCAGGAAGGGGTGGTGATCCGAGGGCTTGATGAATCTTGGCAGTCTCTCTGTCACATCGTGAATCCTAGCTCCTGGCAAGCAGCACACTTCTCAGTTTTCCTGGTCGGGACGGCAGATAGATGACTCAGTCCCCCTGAGGAGGGAGTCCCGACCACCACCACCCACCTCCTTCTCTTGGGAGCAGTGGTCATGGAACCCCCATCCCTAGGACAGTGCATCTCATGCCTTCCAATTGGTGGAGTCTCCTTCTGCTCCCTTCCCTCAGATGTATCATCTAGTCCACTCGCCGCATTAGTACCTGTGGAGAGAACATGAAAACAGTTGCTCACCTGTATCTGCATTGCTGGTACATGGGTGCTCCTCTTTCTTCTTCTGGAGGTCACATGCTGGCAAATTTCTTCACCGTCCTTCTGTCCCAGCTGCGCAGCCTGCTCTGAATCTTCAGAATGTTGTGCCCGTAGAAGCATATGCTGACATCTGTCCAGGAAATCTTCATTTCTCCAGACCTTGAACTTTCTCTTCCAATATGGAGATCAGCTTGCACTTCGTACAGACAAAGTCGCTTCTGTCCTGTGGAAGAAAGACAAACATGGCACATCTTGTGCAGGTCACAACAGCTAATCGCTCACCATCCATATTACCTTCCTTCTAAGATCTTCCTCAGCTGTTGCAGTAACTACTCAGAGAAGCCATGTTTAATGATTAATGATTAATTTGCCCTGGCAATCGCGGCCAGTACAGCTACTGGAAAAGTCTGTTAACGTGTATGGGGATGGAACGGAAATCCTCCAGGGACATCTCCAGAAAGCTCTCCTTCATGTACTCCCAAAGCCTTTGCAAAAGGTTTCTGGGGAGGGCTGCCTTATCCCGTCCGCCATGGTAGGACACTTTACCACGCCAGGCCAGTAGCATGTAGTCTGGAATCATTGCATAACAAAGCATGGCAGCGTATGGTCCCGGTGTTTGCTGGCATGCAGACAACATCCATTCCTTATCTCTCTTTGTTATCTTCAGGAGAGTGATATCATTCACAGTCACCTGGTTGAAATGGGGTGATTTTATTAAGGGGACATTCAGAGGTGCCCGTTCCTGCTCGGCTGAACAGAAATGTTCCCCGCTGTTAGCCACGCGGTGGGGGGGAGGGGTGAAGTGATCATCCCAGAGAATTGGGTGTGGGGGAGAGGGGGGTTAGTTGGGTTTGTGCTGCATGTTAACCCGGAAACCGCAGCCCCTCCTTTTACATTGCAAACCCATTTTAAATGGCCAACCCAAGGGGTGCTTGGTATGGGAAATGAGGGCGCTGCTGTTTGAAACCATTCCCACATGTTATGAAGGTTAAAAAAGCCAAAAGACTGTGGCTTACCATGGCTGCCTGCAAGCCGAATTCTGTTGCCTGGCACTGCGTGAGTGATCTCTCACACCAAACCGGTGTCTATCTTTTACATATTAGGCTGGCAGCAGACGGTGCAGCATGACTGATAGCCATTGGCAGCTTCTGGGTGCTTGGCAGAAGATGCTGCATTACGACTGCTAGCCATCATCGTCAAGACGGTGCAATAGGACTGCGGGCAGGACTGAGTCTCCAGGAAACAAAACATGTCTGCCCAGGCGCCTCTGACCGAACTCACTGAGGAGTACGACGACGATGGATACCAGTCGTAATACACCGTCTACTGCCAAAAGGCAATTAGCTGCTGCTGTGTAGCAATGCAGTACCACGTCTGCCGGCTCCCAGATGACATATGGTGACGGTGAGCTGAGCTGAGCTGAGCGGGCTCCATGCTTGCCGTGGTACGTCGTCTGCACAGGTAACCCAGGAAAAAAGGCACGAAACGATTGTCTGCCGTTGCTCTGATAGAGGGGGAGGGGCCTGACAACATGTACCCAGAACCCCCCGCGACACTGTTTTTGCCTCATCAGGCATTGGGATCTCAACCCAGAATTCCAATGGGCAGCGGAGACTGCGGGAACTGTGGGATAGCTACTCACAGTGCAACGCTCCGGAAGTCGACGCTAGCCTCGGTACTGTGGACGCGGTCTGCCGACTTAATGCACTTAGAGCATTTTATGTTGGGACACACACAATCAACTGTATAAAAACGATTTCTATAAAACCAGCTTCTATAACTTCGACCTAATTTCGTAGTGTAGACATACCCTCGTGGTTCTCCAGCACCAGTGCACGGACTGTCCTATGGACTCAGCAGACCCAAGTAGGCCCAGGCCTGGGCCGCACCCACTGGTTGGAAAAACTTGTCCAGCAGAAATTGTCCTTGGGGGGTGGGGGGAGGGGGGAAGGAATTTCATCAACATCGCGACATTTGGTGTCAGTGTCGATTCTGATGCCATTTTAACACCCGGATCAAAGGCACGGAGGTTTGGAGGCACTTTGCCCAGGCCACTGCGAGAGGTTATGGGATACCATTCCAACACGGTCTCCATGGAAACCAACCCATCCTGGGCCTTGGCCTACCAGAGTGGGGAGCCCCCGGGGCCGTTTTGTTAATTTTCAAACTAACAGTGTCAAGCAGAGATGGGGATTCTGAGAACAGAGATCTCAGCCCCGTGGCAAACAGCCCATTGAAATCTTTTTAACCATTTATTAAAGATGCAGGCCAGAAACCCAGGAGATCCAGAGACCGTGCCACTGGAGGACATGGTAGGAAGTAGCCCAAGGGAACTAGACATTGGTCCAGTTATAGAACTGGGAACTAAGTCAGCATGTTTCGGTCGGATCCCTGAAGACCCAGTGATGAGTACACTTGTCGCTGACAGGGCTGAGACCTGCTGGAGTAGGGAGGGCCCGGATCCCCCTACCCTGGCCACCATCCCCTCCGGGAGGTGGGCCATCTCCCTCCAGCCATCACACAATGCAGCCCTGCAAGGGAGGGCAGCCATACTGACTCTGGCCACTAGGCCACATAACCCTGCGAGGGAAGGCCACTATATTGACTCAGACATACTGACTGTATGTTAAAGAAGCCTTATTGAGGGCGCAGGAACAAACCATCCCTATGTTCAGAAAGAATAGCAAATATGGCAGGCGACCAGCTTGGCTTAACAGAGAAATCTTCAGTGAGCTTAAACACAAGAAGGAAGTTTACAAGAAGTGGAAACTTGGACGGATGACTAGGGAGGAGTATAAAAATATTGCTGGAGCATGCAGGGGTGTAATCAGGAAGGCCAAGGCACAATTGGAGTTGCAGCTAGCAAGGGATGTGAAAGGTAACAAAAAGGGTTTCTACAGGTATGTTAGCAACAAGAAGAAGGCCAGGGAATGTGTGGGCCCCTTACTGAATGGGGGAGGCAACCTAGTGACAGATGAAGTGGAAAAAGCTGAAGTACTCAGTGCTTTTTTTGCCTTGGTCTTCACAGACAAGGTCAGCTCCCAGACTGCTGCACTGGGCAGCACAGTATGGGGAGGAGGTGAGCAGCCCTCAGTGGTGAAAGAACAGGTTAAGGACTGTGTGGTTACTGACATAACCTGTGACCGTATAGATCATTGTTGCAACCACTGTTATGTATTTGCAGCAAATATTGTACAAAGGTTGTCGTGTAAGTAAGGTGTCTATGGAAAGGTTGTGATTCGTTGATTCTGATTACGCTAGCTGTAGGTGTGTACCATTTTTGTATTTAAAGTTATAAGTATTGGCTCTAGACTGTCTGTATTTCAAACTTGTGCTATGCTTCTGGGCGACCCCAGACAGTTTGGCATCAGCACTGCCTAGCCTGCTTGATGGCCCATTAAGGAGCATCAGCTGTACAACTGACCCACTGAAAGAAGGCAGATACACCTTGTGACTGAGCAAGGCATGCAGGGACATGCCTATGAACAGAACTCAAAGGTTTTTTCATGCCATGTGCTGGAATGCTTGTCTTTGGAACAAAGAAAGAAAGGCCACATGACAAGAGATTATAAAAGGCTGCTGCAGCTCCTCCATCTTGTCTTCAATCCTGCTTCTTACCTCTGGAGGGACTTTGCTACAAACTGAAGCGCCGAACAAAGGACTGAATGACCCATCCCAGCTGTGGAGGTACTCCAGAGACTTGATTTGAACCTGCAACTTATTCCATCACTGCTACAAGCCTGAACCAAGAACTTTGCCATTGCAGTATGCAATTGACTCCATTTAACCGATTCTAGCTCTCTTCTATATCTTTTTCCTTTTATGAATAAACCTTTAGATTTTAGATTCTAAAGGACTGGCAACAGCGTGATTTGTGGGTAAGATCTGATTGGTATATTGACCTGGGTCCGGGGCTTGGTCCTTTGGGATTGGGAGAACCTTTTTTTCTTTTACTGGGGTGTTGGTTTTCATAACCATTCGTCCTCATAACGAGTGGCACTGGTGGTGATACTGGGAAACTGGAGTGTCTAAGGGAATTGCTTGTGTGACTCGTGGTTAGCTAGTGGGGTAAAACTGAAGTCTTCTCTGTTTGGCTGGCTTGGTTTGCCTTGGTGTGCAAAGGAACCCCAGTCTTGGGCTGTAACTGCCCTGCTCTAAGCAATTTGTCCTGAATTGGCCCTCTCAGTTGGGTCCCACCAAAGCCAGCATCGTTACAGTGGCGTAGTCGTGCTAGGATCCACAGAACCAGGTCAAATAAGCTTTGGGTCAGAACCCCACGCTATCCCCATTTGAATTTTGGTATTGAGAGTTTGGTTGGTTAAAGAGAGGTTGTAATGGGTCAGCAGAGAGCATATGAAGGCCTTGACAAAAAAGCCCTGGAAGATTTGTATCCAGAAAAGGGGCTTGTTTATATCTTTGGGGGCAACAGTTTTAGGAAGAAATCACTGGAGACACAGAGAGCTGTAAACCTTGAAAGCAGCCATTGACTGCCACACACCGAACTAACCAAACACCAGCCAAAACTGGCTGGGCTAACGCCAAAGAATCTAACTCAGTTGCCATAGCAACACAAGATTCTATTACCACGACAACCAAATACACAACAGGGATAAACTTTAGCAAGATGCTACAAATCAAGAACGGAGAGAGCTGTTAATGGCCAGTGATCCGGAGGCAGGAGCACAGCCCTTAGCTGATATGACAGAAGCGGCAAAAGCAGTTAAAGGCAACAAATAAACTGCAACTTGAGCATGAACAAAAACTAACAGACATTCGATGGCTGGAAAAGCAAAAAAATGCTGACTTAGAGGAAAAGGCTCGTAGGGGTCGTCTGGAGAAAGCTCAACAGATGCAATAGGAGACTCACAAGATGGAACAGGAGACGGCCAAACTTCAGCTCCAAGTATTGGAAGAGCAGAGAAAGCCATCGCCACCGGGTACTCCGCTTCCCCACCATAACGAAAGAAACCGGGAAAGGATCTATCCCATTTACAAAGATACTGAAGACACAGAGGAGCTTGTGTCTACCTTCCAACGTCTACGCATGCGCTCTGCATGAGATCCCAGATGAGCAGCGAATGCCTGTCCTGCTGACCAAATTGACTGGAAAAGCCACGGAAGTATTCAATGAATTGAGGGAACAAGAAGCCTTAGATTATGTGCGGTTTAAAAATTCTGTGTTAAGGCGATTCAAGGTCACTCCTGAGTCTTACAGGGTGAAGCTGAGAAGGTTTAAAATGTCTAAGGATTGTACTTTTGTAGAATGTGCTCATAAGCTGATGGGTTTTGTTAAAAAGTGGGTTGTGGGAGCAAAGGCGCATGGGAGTTTTGAGAAACTGCTGGATTTAACAACTTTGGAACAGTTCTCGGACATTGTGCCTGACCATGTGAGAGCAGCTGTGTGCGTTAGGGACCCTGAGTCAGTCCTACGGGCTGCAGAGATTGCGGATGCCCATACCCAAATCAGGGCTCAGGAAGGGTATAAACCCCAGAGGCAAATTAATCACCATTCTCCCCAGTTCAAGAGGAGCACAGGATTTAAAAGTAAACCTGGCCCTGACTCTTATAAAGGAGTTCATGGGGGCCCAGAGAGTAGGAACTCAGGAATAAACAGGTTACATGCTATCACTGTGGTGTGCTTGACCACAGGAGACCAGATTGCCTGACCTCAAATGCCACAGTAAATGCTAATCTTGTTGTTATAAACTCACAGGCAAGCCACACGGAGACCAGCGCTGGTGCCCTGTGTGCAAACACTGCTTCTGTGGTCTCTGAAGAATTTGACCTTAAAACTCACATTAAAGCTAAATATGGGGGAAATAATACAGGGTTTATTAGCAGTGCAGAAGTGAATGGAGTCAGGTGTATGGCATGGAGGGACACCGCAACAGATATTACTTTGGTTAAAGCAAGTCTTGACTGGGAGGAAGAGTATTTGCCAAGTGACAGTGTAACTGTTGTAGCCTTATCTGAGTATTTTGTCAGGGTGCCTTTGGCTAAAATCCACATGAAATGGGCGGGATTTGAGGGCATCAAGCTTGTGGGAGTGAAAAACACAATCCCTAAGGATCTTATGATTGGAAATGATATTAAAGCCATGTTCAGTCAAGTTAGGGTGACCAGACAGCAAATGTGAAAAATCGGGACGGGGTGGGGGGTAATAGGAGCCTATATAAGAAAAAGACCCAAAAATCGGGACTGTCCCTATAAAATTGGGACATCTGGTCACCCTAAGTCAAGTTAACACAAACCAGACACGGGGAGGGTTAATCCTGAGGTTGTGTCTATGGAGGGTTTCTCCAAAAGTTTGGCTTTGGAGAACAGCTGTTTGGCTGTGAATAAAGTTTCTGAATGTCTATCTAATGTCTCAGAAGTAAATCTGGAATTAGATCAAGCAAAGGGAGAGGAGAAATAAGGAAAGTCTGAATGAGTCTAGGCAGTCTTGTGAGCTGATGGCTTTGTCTAATCAGCAATTGGGGAAGGCAAGGATAGTGGAAGATGAGTGTCCCTATACCTTACCTGTTACCCGTGTGAAGAATTGTGACAGTGAAGGAAATGTACCTGTGTCTGCTAGGGGTATTGACTTGCCTCTGGAGGGAGCTACCCTAGCCTTCAAGCAGTTGTCTGTGAACAGCCCTGTGTGCTGGGACAAGGGAAATGAGATCCCAAGCTGTGTCTGGTAAAGGGGAAGGGTTCTCCAGCTCTTCTTTGTCTGTGGAGCAGACGGAAGGTGCCTTTCAGCCTGTGATGGTTGAGGGTAGTGCAGTTGTCTCAGAGTTGATTCTGGATTCAACTAAAGCCCGGGAAGGGAATGGTCCTAAGTTTGTGTCTGCTGGGGAGAATGGCACTGTAACTAGGTTGCATCCAGTTAATGTCTTAGCAAAATCCCAGACACCAAACAATTCTGGTGCCTGTATTTTGCCTGTTGCTAATGTGTGGTTGGAAAAGGATGTAGCAACTCGGTCTAATCAGGGTGATACCCTAGCCAGGGCACAAGGAGAGCATAAAGGTGATTTAATTGTGTTACGTACTGACAGTTTGACAACTTGTAGAAAGAAGGAAAAAATTCCTGAGCTTGTGTGTGGCAAAGGGAAGGAGAATGCTTCTGACTCCTTTGGCTTTGAGGGCGGGGAACAGGGGGATTGAATGGGGGCAAGGGTCCGGGAGGGGCAGTCAGGAAGGAGCAGGGGTTGGATGGGGCGGTGGCAGGCAGTCAGGGGCAGGGGTTCCAGGGGCAGTCAGGGGACAGAGAGAAGGTGTGGTTGGATGCGGCATGGGTCCCATGGGGCCATCAGGAATGAGAGGAGGGGTTGGATGGGGTGGCGGGGGGCAGTCAGGGGACAGGGAAGGTTGGTGGATGGGGCAGGGGTCCGGGGGGGGGGCGTCAAGGAACGCGGGGGTTGGATGGGGCAGGAGTCCCGGGGGCGGGCCATGACTCCCTCGTGGGGTGAGGAGGGAACCGGTTGTTAAGATTTTGGCAGCTCATCACTGCTTTCACACCCTTCAGTTGCAGTACACGAGGGTTCCTTTCCCTGGGAGCTTTTCTAAGCAACAATTCACCCCTCACAGAAATTCTGCCTTTGCCCTCTTCACCTAGGGCTTGCTCTAAAGAAACACTTTCCTGAGCAACACCAGACTCTTTCTGGGTCTTACTCACACCCAGGATCACCTCTGGCTCATCAGGCAGATTTTTACACAACCCTCTTTCAGGCAAACTGCTAGATTTCATAGCCAAAGGTATCACATTTAAATCTTCCAGATATTAACAAAGCTAAGAATTTACAACTTTATTTGTCATGCAAAACTGCTGTTCTAGAGTTGTACGATGTTTTAAAACATACCAGTTTGCTATCATTTTTTGGCTGTACGCTCAGAAAAGGTCAATTTTGGTAGTGTTTGCACATTTAAAGTTGCCCTCTTAGACTAATCGTGAAAATTCTACCCACAAGTGGTTAAACTTGGAGAAATATTTCACCTTTGAGGCATTTTTACTTAAGTGGACAAACCACTCTTAGAAGGAAGCAGCAAAAAACAGATGTTTACTGGAAGCATTTTTGCATTCGTGAGCCATATTTGGGGTCGGGAAGGAATTTTCCCCCAGGGTAGATTGGCAAAGGCCCAGGAGATTTTTCGCCTTTCTCCGCAGCATGGGGCAGGGGTCGCTGGCTGGAGGATTCTCTGCGACTGGAAGTCTTCAGATCATGATTTGGGGGCTTCAACAGCTGAGTCAAGGGAGAGAATTATTCCAGGAGTGGGTGGGTCAGCTTTTGTGGCCTGCATCATGCGGGAGGTCAGACTGGATGATCATATTGGTCCCTTCTGACCTTAAAGTCTATGAGCCATTCTCCACAACCCACCGGGTTAAAAGTTCACATGCACTTTCAGTTTCTTCTCCCATCAAAAGGACAGTTATTAACTCTTTAATGCCAGTTAAAAGACTGTGAGTCACAAGGGTGGGGGAGATCATATGTTGTATTGGATCAGCTTCTGGCAGCGAGCGAGACAAGCTGTGCAGTGGATCTCACAAGCGTGTCTCTCTCCGTGACAGAAGTTGGTCCAATCAAAGATTTGACCTCCTCCGTCTTGTCTCTCTCATATCCGGGGACGAACACGAACACTACAAACAGCTAAAAGACTGTCAACCCGCATTTTTTTCCCCCTTTACAAAAACTCTACAGCTGGGCTACTCAGACCTCAGCGATTCAGTAGCCAAATTAGCAATCCACGTTACCTGAACGAGCCACAGGAGTTTCGTTTACTATAGTCTATATATTAATATTTAAACAGTAGGACAGGGGAAATATTTTGTGTGCATGTGTAGCAGGGTGGTCCTGCCCTGAGGGGGTTAAAACGGCCATGGGAGAGGGATGTGGCAGGGGAAAGGCTGGGCTGATTGGGAAAGCAGCCAGTGCAATAAGGCCCAGCTAGCCCTTATAAGAGGGCTGGGGGCCAGAAGGATGAGGAGACTCTCTCACTAGCCTCTTGAGAGAGAAGGACCTGGCTGCCTGGGAAGATGAGGCCGGTACCGAGGGTGGAGCAGTGCTGGGGAAGGGCAGAGGGAGCTGGGGCCCTCCAGCCTAGAAAAGCCCCAGGCTGCAGGCTGGGTTAAGGGTCCACAAAAGGGTACTAGGGCTGCAGAGGGGCAGCCCAGGAATAGGTAGAGGCAGGTGGTCCAACCCCCGTTGCCGATGATGAGTGGTTTATAGACTGCAGTCTGCCCCAGGGAGCGGGGGCTCGATGGTGATTGGCAGTAGCCACTGAGGCAAGGTGGGGATAGAGGGTTGGTGGTTCCCCACGGAGGGGAGACCCAGAGCGAGGGGGTACTGTGGTGGGCAGAACCCCTGGGCAAAGGGCACCGGGGTCCGGGAAGGACACGGGGCCAGCAGCAGGTGAGACACCAGCCTGCAGAGGACGCTCCGGGCTGGAAAGAGCTGATTCCTGAGATGACCAGCAGGAGGTGCCACGCCGGTGAGTCATCGCCCAGCCACAGCATGTGTATATATATATATGTATATAATATATTCTCACAGCAAAATGACTGACCAAGTTGTGATGCTGTAGGATTGAAAGAGACTGTTTGTATCATTGTTGCTACCACTGTCCTACAATTGTAACAAATCTGTACAAGGTATGTCGTGTAAGGTGTAGATGGAAAAGTTATGATTTTCCCTGTATGACTATTACGTTTATATGCACGTATCAGCTTTGTAGCTGAAGTTATGAATATTGACTATGTCCCTGGGTTTCAAATGTTTGCTCCACCCGCCAGGTCGTTTACCTCCTGTAGCGAAGCAATGACTCACTGGTGCGGCGCCTCCTGCTGGTCGTCCTGGGAATTAGCTCTCCAGCTCCGGAGCACCCTCTGCAGGCCAGTGTCTTGCCTTGCCGCTGGCCCTGTGTCCCTCCCGGACCCAGGTGTCCCTTTATCTTGGGGTGCTGCCCCCCTATAGAATATGGCCATATAAAAAAGAATGCAAAAGGTCATTGATTTCTATTTGCAGTGAGGCCCTGATTCTCAGAGGTATGTAAGTGCCTAACTCCCCTGGCCATCAATGGTATTCCTAAATACCTTTGAGCATCTGGTCCAAGCTGTATATGTTACCAGGTATTGGGAAGCAGTAGCCATGAAGTCTGTCAGTGCAAAAAAGGTAGCCGAAGAATCAGCAAAAAAACACAGACAAAAACATAGGACTGTGGGAATTCCTATAGAAATTCTAATTGATTAGGGCACTGACCTTTTATTCTCAGCTGTTGAGAGAGTTTGAACAACTCCTTGGCCTCCGGACTGTCCGAGCTACTCCACGCCAGCCACAAACAGCTGCCATGGCAGGACATTTAAATCAGACCAGCGATGTCTGGAATCAGGGTCTGCAGCAGAGCCAGGCAACCAAAGGAGCACAGCCGGCCGGTAGCAGGCTGCCTGATTGGCTACACCGCCCGCTCGGATGGAAGAGTCAACAGACCGGCTCTTACGCCCGGCCTCCGCAGCAGCTGCTCAAACCATTTCCCCACGGCGGCGGTAGCAGGTGTGCCCAGCCTTGTCCCTGCCTTTCCTCACCCCAGGTAACCCGGTTCCGACCCTTGGCACCAATTTCCACCTTCGCCGTTGACCCCGGCAGCTGGCCTCTGACTCCAGCTCTGACCCTGGCCTCCGATTCCTGGCTACTGACTCCTGTTCTAACCCCTAGGCACGGCTGCCTACGTCCCGGTCCTGTGACAAACGATTGCTAAGGAATTTTGGGTCTGGCGATGCCAGACATTGGGTTGTTGTTAACCGTCTATCTTATTTGCCTCTGGAGAGGTTCCTGGTGCATCTGTGGGATTTCCCCCCCGTGCAACGTTATATGGGAGGCAGCCCAGAATGCTCCTTGATCTGGGTGAAAAGGGTTTTATTATTAATCCCTGCTACAGGAAATAAGCTATTGGCCAAGTGGCAAGGAACTTGTAAGTGTCTAAGACAAACCGGTCCAATAGATCATGCCGTTAAGATACCTGGAAAGAAATCGCAGAGGATTTCCTGTGAATCTACTTAAGGAGTGGAAAGAGAGATGCCCTAGCAACCCAGGGTGATGGGGGTCCCCGGGGTGCAACCTGGGCTGTGGGATCATTGAGCCCTCCGAACCCACCCACCTGGGTATGCTACCATCAAGTTACAAACCTCTGACAGGCACTGCAATTACACAGACATCCCCAGGCAGGGACACACCCAGCTGTGTTACACGAATGGTCTCTCAGCCACTCAGGAACCATCAACAGGGAGGCTCCAGCCAATTCCCCCCCAGCCTTGGACCGCAGAAATGCACCGTCTTGTACTGGTCAGAAGCCTGGCCGGTGTAAGTTCATTATCCAGTCCACCCCTCCCTCAATGTGGAGTGGACACGCACTAGCCTTTGTAACCTGAGTTTTCCCAAGCACTTCAACCAAAACACACCGCTTCGGGTAAAATATAAAACCGATTTACTAACTCCTGAAGGAGAGATTTTCAGCCATTCTAAGCAGCAGGCGCAGAGATCAGAGTTGGTTACTTAAGAAATAAAAATCAATTCACAGTCGAAGTTCTACAAACTACACAGGATTTGAATCAAGCCGTGTCTCCCCCTGGCAGCTGGTACAAGCAGGTTACGGATCCCTAGTGCACAGATTGGACTCCCTTTTCCAGCCTGGCACCACCCTCCCCCAGTTCAAAGTCTTTGTCTTCCAGACGTTCCTCCAGGTGTTGAGGTGGGGGAGAGGCCCAGTGATGTCACTGTCTCTCTTTTATAGTTTCTTCTAGTTTGCTCGGAAGATCCTTGCTGTGTCGTGGGAGTGGGGGGGGGGTCAGTCAGTCCCCATTGGCCAAGCAGTCTGCACTGTACACAGGCTGTCTCAGAGCAGTCTCTGGGATGGCCATGGGGAGAGGGGGCCATCAGCCCGGCTGGCTGGTCCTTTGTTGCAATTGAAAGGTTGGCTGTGGGCCTCTCACCGCATGCGTCAGTAACACATAGAGCAATGCTTCCTAACTTCACATAGAGTGATAGTACCTACAATCCAACAGAATATTAATGTTCAACAGATCAAGACTTTTAAAATGATACCTTTATTGTTGTGACATTCTATACCTCAGGGGAGCGTGCTGTGACCCCCACGTTCCTCATTTTCATATAATTGTGATCTTACATATAAAGCGTGCCTTGTAAAGTATCAGGGGAAAGGTTATGATCTGCTGAAAGTCATTTCTCTATCCATATATGTATAGCATTAATGCATATGAAGTTATAAGAATTGTATAGTATGGTCGTCACTAAAACATGCGGTAAGTTGGGGGAATCAGCCAGATATTAAAACATGTGGTAAGTTGGGGGAATCAGCCAGATATTAGCTCCCCAGGGGCAACAGCAAGGAAAGTAGCCAACACCCGGGCGGGGTGTCAATCAACCCATCAACAGCCATTGTCCAGCAAGGCAGCTACAATGCGATGACTTACCTGCATGAGGCCACACCAGGGAAATTGCTCAACCTTGCTTGGAGAGACTCCGGAATGCTCACCTGACTCTGAAGGGGGGGGTGCAAAGCCAGGAGGGAAGAAAGGACATGATAAGAGAGAGAGACATTTGCCATGCTGTCTGTCTCTCTTCCACCTACATCTACAGACACCACCACCAAGCCACGGAAGCGCTGATCAAAGGGGAAAGCCTGGCTGAAAAGTAACCAGCCAGCCTGTGGTGAGAAGCATCTAAGTTTGTAAGGACATTGAAAGTGTTAAGATCAGCTTAGAATGCGTTTTGCTTTTATTTCTTTTGACCAAATCTGACTTCTTATGCTTTGACTTATAATCACTTAAAATCTATCTTTATACTTAATAAATTTGTTTGTTCTACCTGAAGCCGTGCGTTTGGTTTGAAGTGTGTCAGAGACTCCCCTTGGGATAACAAGCCTGGTACGTATGAATTTCTCTGTTAAATTGACGAACTCATATAAGCTTGCGGCGTCCAGTGGGCATAACTGGACACTGCAAGACGGAGGTTCCTAGGGTTGTGTCTGGGACCGGAGATATTGGCTAGTATCATTTGCTTGCACAATCCTGGGAGCAGCTTACATTCCAGAGGCTGTGCGTGAACAGCCCAGGAGTGGGGGTTCTCACAGCAGAGCAGGGTAAGGCTGGCTCCCAGAGTCAAGGATTGGAGTGACCTAGCAGATTACTGGTCCAGATAACACCAGAGGGGAACGTCACACTTGTACAAAACATATCCTAATCATATGACAGTGGTGAATATGAGGGGTGCCAGGGTGCTACTTTGAGGTTCAGAGTGTCACACCCAACATCAACAATTTTAGCAGAGTTCATCCCAATATGGCCGAGGAAGCTTTGTAACACTAATGGCGTTATCAGAGATTGGGTTTCTTGGGGATAATTTAGATAGGAAATATAACAACGTGTTTGTTTCCAGGGAAAACCTACTACGTCAAGCATGTACATAGACACAGGGGAAGAGAAATCAATTTATCAGACATAGAATTGGATTTCCAAAACCCAAGCTGAAAATGTGGCCAGTATATTGAACTTGGGTAAGATAAACCCACCCAGGACTGTCTGGGGATCACCAACCATATGTCGCTCTATTGGTTGAATAGCATTTCTAAACATGACTTCTACCCTATGCCCAGAATTGAAGAATTAATACGTTGCTTAGGTAAGCCCACATTTATAACGGACCAGGATTTAATTCAAAGCTATTGGCAAACCCCATTGGAGTACAGATCTAGAAAAAAAACAGTATTGGCTACCCCACAGGGGTTATACCAGTTATCACCACGCCTTTAGGTTTGCTTGAGGCACCAGCTACTTCTCCAGGTTGAGTGGATTGAATATTGAGTCCCCGCATATGGTACCATGCAGCCTGCTTAGAGGACATTGTAATTTATAGCTCCTTCTTGAACTTTTGGAAAAAGTGGCTAGCCGAAGCAGGTTTACCCGTGAATCCTACCAAATGGGTCCTTGAAACTCAATATTTTGGCTAGGTGCAAGGGGGTGAATTTGCAAACCCAGAGGGGAGCAAAGCAGAGGCCCCCCGTTCCTGCCGAAGAGGGACGGTCAGTCATTTTGGGTTATACCGAATTATTCCCCCCTCACTGATTTAGTGATAAGAGGAAGGAAGGAAAAATTCAAGGGGCTGAAGTGTTTAATAAAGGCTTTGAGGAGATAAAGGATAAAATCTGTACTGAAGCATCTTGATTAGGGATGTAAATATTCGTTTATAAACTTAACCATTTAAATGGTTAAAATTGTCATTTAATTGATTAACCAATTAAAGGGAGAGGGGCTGGGGTCGGCGGACGCGGCCCAGGGCTGGGGTCGGCGGGCTCTGTTTACTTGCAAGCCCTCCTGTGAATCAGGCCAGGGAGAATGAAGGTTTGGGGTCTCACAGGACATGTGACCATGTCACCTGGTACTGGAATCTATCTTAAACCTGGGGCTTTTCCATTTAGAAGGAGGGTGTTGAAGGAGCAGCAGTGATCTGTATGCTCTGTATGACTATGCTATGTATAATCTGTATGCTCAAAAGGTCTGTTACACTTTCCCCCTCCTTTTGTCTCCTCTCCCTCTTTGAAGAAAAGAGTCTAGTCCAGGGATCAGCAACCTTTTAGAAGTGGTGTGCCGAGTCTTCATTTATTCATTCTAATTTAAGGTTTCACGTGCCAGTAATACATTTTAATGTTTTTAGAAAGTCTCTTTCTATAAGTCTATAATATATAACTAAACTATCGTTGTATGTAAAGTAAATAAGGTTTTTAAAATGTTTAAGAAGCTTCATTGAAAATTAAATTAAAATGCAGAGCCCCCCGGACCGATGGCCAGGACCCGGGCAGTGTGAGTGCCACTGAAAATTACCTCACATGCCGCCTTCGGCACACGTGCTATAGGTTGCCTACCCCTGGTCTAGTCTGTGAAAGAAGCTTATTGGAACACCTCTGGGGGTGAGTGTAGCGAGGCGGTGTGGCTCCTCGCCGCCCCGGAGGGGGAAGAGCCCATCCGGAGGCCGGAGTGGGCGGAGCTAGGGAGCTCTGAGCCCGCCCCACAGAGGGTCAGGCGACGACCCGGAAGTATAAAAGCTCGCCCTCACAGCTCAGTCAGGCCCCAGCCGCCGAAGAGACCAGAAGTCTCCAGCCTAGCTCGTGACTGGGAAGACCCCACGGCCCAAGGCAGCCACCAGGACTGGCCGGGCCTGCCCTGCGCCCGCTGTCCGGAGGAGCCGCCGGGCCTGCCCTGCGCCCGCTGTCCGGAGGAGCTGCCGGACCGGCCGATCAATCCCTGCCCTGACGAACCCATGGTCCAGGATCCCCCCGAGGCCGACACCAGGACCCAGCTAGGCCCCGAGGGGGAGTGTGGAAGTAGCCCGGGGGCAGCCGACCCCAGTCTGGCTGCAGCACTGCCACAGCCGATGTCAGTGTGTTGCGGCCGGGATCCCCACTGACGCAGCAGCGGGTCTTCTGCCGCTGCTAGGGCCCCGGGCTGGGACGCAGTGGAGTGGGAGGGCCTGCATCCCCCCTGCCACCCAACCCGTGGGTGGCCGTCTCCCCCTCTCCCAGGCCTTTTGAGGCTTGGGCCTACTATTCTTGCTCAGCCCTGACTGAGGGCCTGAGCTCCTGACTCAGCATTTGTTGCCCCGACCCTGACCTAGGGCCTGGGCTTACCGTGTTCTTCTAGCTACAGCAAGAGCTGCAGAGGGAGACCCACGGCCGGACAAGTGTCCCCAGCTCACCGGTGTGTAGTGAGCCGGAGTGGCTCCCCGCCGCCCCGGAGAGGGTCGAGCC
The DNA here is from genome assembly GCF_002925995.2 of Terrapene triunguis. Classification (NCBI taxonomy): domain Eukaryota; kingdom Metazoa; phylum Chordata; order Testudines; family Emydidae; genus Terrapene; species Terrapene triunguis. The sequence goes on along the minus strand of NW_020664868.1, from coordinate 3,908,028 downwards.
CCAGCAAACTCTTGTACAGTGAGATTTTATCTAAAATCCGTTTCTTAGACTTGCGCATTTTGCTTTATTTTGCTTGGTAACTTACTTTATTCGGTCAGTTATTACTTGGAACCACTTAAATCCAACTTTTTATACTTAATAAAATCACTTTTGCTTATTAATTGTCCCAGAGTAAGTGATTAATACCTGGGGGAGCAAACAGCTTTGCATATCTCTCTATCAGTGTTATAGAGGGCAGACAATTTAAGAGTTTACCCTGTATAAGCTTTATACAGAATAAAACGGATTTATTTGGGGTTTGGATCCCACTGGGAGTTGGGTGTCTGGGTGCTAGAGACAGGAGCACTTGCTAAGCCATTTTCAGTTAAATCTTCAGCTTTGGGGCCCGTGGTTCAGACCCTGGGTCTGTGTTGCAGCAGATTAGCGTATCTGGCTCAACAAGACAGGGTTCTGGAGGCCCAAACTGGCAGAGAAAACGGGCTCAGAGGTAGTCTCAGCACATCAGGTGACAGTCCCAAGGGGATCTCTGTGATCCAACCTGTCTCAATGACCCAAGTGGTTTCAACAGTAGACTTACAAGAGAGAGAACGGCGATAGTCTTCTCTGAACTTAGTAACAAAAGTAGTTCACCAGCCTCACTACTTAGATCTGTCCTATCTTGGTGGATACTTTCCAACGCCGGTAATAACGGTTGCAGTAATTTTAAGACAACAGCCAAGGATCGCTCATGAGAAAGCCAGCAGGTTTTCCCAGGTTGGACTAATCTGAACTTCAATACCAGCATATCTTCTATTTGTTTCCAAGACGTACAGTCCTTTTGCACTCTTGCTGAATAAAAAAAGGGTATAAAAAGCCATTAAATTTGTGGCTTTTTAATGTCTTTTGAAGATTCTGCAGCTTGTACTAGCACTAGTGGAGTAGATGGCTTCTGCAGTGTGTATAGGAGAGATTAGGGTTACACTTTTCTCAGAGCAAAGCTTGTACTCCACAATGTCTTCCACATGCCCACATCTTGAATACCGCGTGCAGTTCTGGTCACCCCATCTCAAAAAAAAATATATTGAAATTGGAAAAGGTACAGAGAAGGGCAACAAAAATGATTAGGGGTATGCAACAGATTCCATAGGAGGAGAGAGTAAAAAGACTGGGACTTTTCAGCTTGGAAAAGAGATGACTAAGAGGGGATATGACAGAGGCTTATAAAATAGGGTTACCATACGTCCTCTTTTTCCCGGACATGTCCGGCTTTTCGGCACTCAAACCCCCATCCGGGGGGAATTGCCAAAAAGCCGAACATGTCCGGGAAAATGGCGGCTCTGCTCCTCCCCAACTCTTCGGCTCTGTTTAAGAGCCGAACACTACCGGCTTCGGGCAGCCCCCATGCCTCCGGACCCTGCGCCCCCGGCTGGGCGCTTCCCCTCCCGGGCTCCAGCTGCCTGGGCAAGCGCCGGCCGGGGGCGCAGGGTCTGGGGGCTGCCCGGCAAACCGTGAAGCCGGTAGCGCTCGGGCAGCCCTTTCCCCGTGGCTGGGAGTGGGAGGGAGGAGGGGGTGGAGTTAGGGCGGGGAAGGGGGCGGAGTTGGGGCGGGGCTGGGGGTGGGGAAATGGGCGGGGCCAGAGCCCGTGGAGGGTCTTCTTTTTTTATTTAATAGATATGGTAACCCTATTATAAAATCTTGATTGGGGTGGAGAAAATGAATAAGGAAGTGTTATTTACCTCCTTCACTTACCACAAGAACCAAAGGTCACCCAATGAAATTAATAGGCAGCAAGTTTAAAACAAACAAAGGAAGTATTTCTTCACACAACACACAGTCACTCGTGGAAGTTTTTGCCAGGGATGTTGTGAAGGCCAAAATTAGAACCGGGGTCAAAACAGAACTAGGTAAGTTCATGGAGGTTAGGTCCATCAATGGCTATTAGCCAGGATGGGCAACACCATGTTCTGAGTAGCCTCTGTTCGCCAGAAGCTGGGAGTGGACGACAGGAGATGGATCACTCGATCATTCCCTGTTCTGTTCATTCCCGCTGAAGCACCTGGAATAGTCACTGTCGGAAGACAGGATACTGGGAGAGATGGACCACTGGTCTGACCCAATAATGCCATTGTGACGTTGCACTCTATACGAGTTTATGAAAATATGCTAATGAGTTTTAATATAATGTAACTGGAATATGCTTCATGCAAAAGGTCTCTTGTAAGGTATCAGTACAAAGCTTATAATCTACTGAGTGTGGTCATCCTATTTGTATAAATGTATCACTCTTGTATCTGAAACTAGAAATATGAAATATAACTCTGAGGGCCTATTGTAATTATGCAAAGTGTGGGCCATTAATGGTGGTTTGGAATCTTGATGACTCCCATTAACCAGGACAATTGTCCGCAGATGGCTCTGTTTACTTGTAAGTCTCCCTGTATATGTGTGTGCTGGCAAGTGGGTAATGAAGTCTGAACTGGAATCCATCTTTAACCTGGTGCTTTTCCATTGAGAAGGAGGGGGTGGGAACCCAGAGAGGGACAAAGGATTCCCACCTTATGCAAAAGATATATAAAGGGGTGGAACAGAACAAAGTGAGGAGAGGAGCCATCATGAAGAATCCCCTAGCTACCACCTGAGCTGGAACAAGGGCTGTACCAGGAGAAAGGATTGTGCCCAGACTAGGAAGGCGTCTAGTCTGTGAAAGAGACTTATTGAAACATCTCTCAGGGTGAGATTTTTATCTGTACTCAGTTGTATTACTGTATTAGGCTTAGATTTGCATGTTTTATCTTATTTCACTTTGTTCTGTCTGTTACTACTTGGAACCACTTAAATCCTACTTTCTGTATTTAATAAAATCACTTTTTACTTATTAATTAACCCAGAGTCTGTATTAATACCTGGGGGTGCCAGGGACAAACAGCTGTGCATATCTCTCTATCAGTGTTATAGAGGGCGAACAATTTATGAGTTTACCCTGTATAAGCTTTATACAGGGTAAAACGGATTTATTTGGGGGTTTAGACCCCATTGGGAGTTGGGCATGTGAGTGTTAAAGACAGGAACACTTCTGTAACCTGCTTTCAGTTAAGCCTGCAGCTGTTAGGGGATGTGGTTCAGACCTGGGTCACGCTAGAGGGTCTGGCTCAAACCAGGCAGGGCACTGACATCCTAAGCTACCAGGCCAGGAAAGCAGGAGCAGAAGTAGTCTTGGCATATCAGTTGGCAGTTGCCAAGGGGGTTTCTGTGATTCAACCTGTCACAGCCTTTTTTACATAAAAATAATAAAAATAATAAAGTTTAGTACAGAAACTCCCCAAGATAATAGTCTCTATCTCAAGAGGTCATGTGAGAGAATGACCTTGGCAAATAATGAAATTTTTTTTGCTAAGGTCATTTAAAAATCTTGGCCTACTAGGAAATGTGTTTATATAAGTTTCCCAGTCACCAATCTAGCATTCTGGAGCGAAGTCACTAAAACATAGTCCACTGCTCTGGCCGCTGTTGTTTGTTGTGCCACCCGTTCACTCTACCGCTCTGTTCCCAATGGCCCTGAACTGTCACCTTCTGCTGCCACCTGCCACTGTGACCTCTGCGAGTCGGTCTCTCGAGGTTCCACCGGCTCTCAGTGATTTCAGCTCTCAGTGGGGGAACCTCGCTGCTAGTGCAGGCTGGGCCGTCTCTTCCACAGAAACACTGGTCTAAGCACTTACACCTGATTATCAGTGATTCCAGCTCTAGTG
>NW_020664868.1:3819728-3824303 GCF_002925995.2 Terrapene triunguis | reverse complement strand
CCCCCCCCCCCCCCCCCCCCCCCCGGCCGAGAGCTCGCCTCCCCCAGTTAGAAAACTGCTGCTCTGGTGTGTGTCACTGTGGAGGAAGTCCTTTGCCGATGAGTGCGTGGGGCTGTTCTGTACCATGTGTCTGCTACACCTGCGCTCTGATTGCTGGGGGGACCGGGAGCGCCTGGCCATGGGACAGCCTCTGCTCGCTGCGGGGCCCCTCGGTGCTACTGTCACATCTAGGGTTTTTTCTAACCTCCATGATGCTGCAAGGTCTGTGCCACAGCCTACCAGCCCCCTGCATTCCTTGGTGGGATCCCTGCTTTCCCCTATCGATCACCTGCAACCGGACCCAAGCTCAGCGCCCACAGCTTCCTGCTTCATCTCCCCGGCATCCAACCCAGCGGCAGACCCAAAACAGCACCCGGGCAGGGCCTCGTTCTGTTGCCTTTGTGGTATGCTAAGATCCCAGGTGCCTTCTCTGCCTTGAAAAACCCACTGCACCTTCCCGCCATGCGGGAGAGGCCAACAAGGGGACTTGGACCATGTCTGTCCCCTTTAGCTTGGCAAGCGAGCACTGGCTTTAAACCCGGAGGTGAGGACACGGGTAACTCAGCCAGAGCTGAGGGGAGTGGGTGGGTGAGGTTCTGTGGCCTGCTGTGTGTGTGTGAGGTGAGACTAGATCATCACCCTGGTCCCTTCTGGCCTGGAAGTCTCCGAGTCCCGGTGCTGGGCATGGATCTTGCCCATGGCGAAGAGCCGGCTTTATCCCCAGGTGCCGGCAAAAGTAAAAACGTGCCACTAGGAGCTTGTTTGAAATGGACAAATCTCTGCCAAGCTGCAGTTTGAGGCCTAGTGAGTCTCCCCTGGTGGCCCCAGCGCTGCCTTGCTGACGGATCTGGCCTCCAGCCTGCTCGCTCCCTCGGGCCTGCGGGGTTGGAATCGGCAGGTACTAGGGAAAAAAACAAAATCGCATCCCAATTCCTAGGCCCCAAGCTGCGGGCAGGGCGAGGCCCAGGAGCCAGACTTGTCGAGCAGCCCCAGCTCTTAGGGGGTGCGGCGGGAGGTAAAGGCCCTAGAGCAGGGACAGGGGGGAACTGGCCTGTTCGTGGGCTCTGCTAGGCCCTGGGAGCTGGCCTGAGTTGGGGGACTCAGAAAATCTCTCCTGGGAATATCCCTGCGCTGGGGAAGAGTTGGATCTAGCAGCTAGCTACTATGATGCTGGGAAAGGGGCACCCAGGGCTGCAGTTACAAGGGGAGGACGCTGGAGGGAGGCAGTCACCACTGAAAGGGACCCAGCTGGCTAAGGGAGGCCAACAAGGTGGGTGGGTGCAGGGCCGGCTCCAGGCACCAGCCTGGCAAGCAGGTGCTTGGGGCGGCCGCTCCGGAGAGGGGCGGCAGGTCCAGCTATTCGGGGGCCATTCGGCGGATGGTCCCTCACTCCCGCTCGGAGCGAAGGACCTCCCGCCGAATTGCCGCCGCAGATCGCGATCTCAGCTTTTGGGGGGGGGCTGCGTGGGGCGGCCAAAACCCTGGAGCCGACCCTGTGTGGGTGGGAAGGCAGGTGCCCTCTGCTGCCGGAGTGGGTACGGGGGAGTTGGAGGCCACCCCCTGAGCCAGCCGGTCCCCCTGCTCTGGGGCTGGATCAGAGGCAGTGCCCCCGGCAGGGGAAAGGCCCCATGTCCCAGTCCCCACCCCCCTGAGCCAGCCGGTCTCCCTGCTCTGGGGCCGGATCAGAGTTAGTGCCCCTGGCAGAGGAAAGGCCCTGGGTTCCCCTCTCCCCTGACCTGCGCTGGGTTGCGTGATGCTGGGATTAGCCCCCCCCCCCCCCCCCCGCCCCCGTTGCCCCTGATTTACCCCGTGGTAACTGCAGGCCGGTGCTGGCCCACAGTTTTCGTCCTGGCTGGTGGGTCACAGGGGGGCGAGGCAGGTCCAAAGGCCAGCGTGCCAGGGGGAAGATGTGAATCTGTAGCCCTCCGCAAGCTGCCCCTGCCCCAAGGGCTGGCTCTGCAGCTCCCATTGGCCAGGAATCACGGCTAATGGGAGCTACGGGGGCGGTGCCTGTGGGCGGAGGCAGTGCGCAGAGCCACCTGGCCACGCCTCCACCTAGGAGCCGGTGGGACATGTCACCAATTGTGGGGAGCCGCCCGAGGTAAGTGCTGCCCAGAGCCTGCCCCCCAAAACCCCTCCTGTGCCCCAGCCCTGAGCCCCCTCCTGCTCCCAAACTCCCTCCCGGAGCACGCACCCCAAATCCCCTCTTACACCCCAGCCCCCTTCCCCAGCTCAGAACCCCCTCCCCAAACCCCTCAGCCCCGGCCCCACCCCAGAGTTTGCACCCCCAGCTGAAGCCCTCACTCCCACTCCACCACACCCCAACCTCTTGCCCCAGCCTGGCTCTCCCTCCCACACCCTGAACCCCTCATTTCTGGCCCCACCCTGGAGCCCACACCGCTAGCCCAGAGCCTGTATCCCCTCCTGCACCCCAACCGCCTGCTTCAGCCCAGAGCCCCCTCCCACACTCCGAAGCCTTCAGCCCCAGCCCAGAGCCCCCTCCTGCACCCCAAACCCCTCATCCCTGGCCCCAGGCCAGAGCCCGCACCCCCAACCGATGCTCTCACCCCTCTGCCCCCCAACCCCCGTCCCAGCCCAGTGAAAATGAGCGAGTGAGTGAGGGGTGGGGGAGAGCGAGTGACAGAGGGAGAGGGGCTGGAGTGAGCGGGGGTGGAGCCTCAGAGAAGAGGCGGAGCAGGGGGCGGGGCCTCGGGAAGTGGGCGGGGCAAGGGTGTTCAGTTTTGTGCAATTAGAAAGTTGGTAACCCTAGGTGACACTGATTCTGTGGGGGAGTGGGGTTTTTTTTGTTCCCATCCATGCTGCACCGAGGGGCCCAAGCGCAACTCAGACTCAAGCCCCACCCCACCCCACCCCCCGTGTGGAGTCAGGCTCCCCCTCAGCAGCAGAGCCCCATCAAACGTAGGCCCCCGGGAAAGTCTTCGAGGACGTTCCCAGCATCCCCATTCCCAGGGGCAGGCAGGGCTGCTGGGCTGGAATGGGGAGCCCACGGGGGGCAGACACCCCGACTTGATCAGATTGGGAGCTGGGCCAGCTGATGGGGTGGAAGGAAAAGGGCCCGTGTCTCTTTAAGCCCCAGGGCCCGGCGGGTGCCAAGACACCTGGCAGAATGGAAAATGTGCCTGCGGCGACCTGGCTCTGGCTGCATAAACACAGTCAAGGGAGCGTTCTGCGCCTCGTCAAGCCGGGGCGACCCGTCGGTGCACCCGGGGATCAGACGCCACTTCCCTGCCTTTTCAGGCCAGCGGCCAGCCCCTTCCCGCAAGGCAGCACGGCCCCCGGGGGGATCCCAGGAGTGGGATCGCAGGGGGCTGCGGGTCGGGATTGAGGGGCACTGGCAGGGGGAGGGGGGAGCCCAGGGCTGGGATCGCAGGGGGCTGCGGGTCAGGATTGAGGGGCACTGGCAGGAGGAGGGGGAAGGGGGAGCCCAGGGCTGGGATTGCAGGGGGCAGCGGGTCCGGACTGAGGGGCATCAGCAGAGCCGCGTACGTGAAGCTTCCAGTCACTACTTGCCCTGTGCCTGGCTCTCGTCTGCCGGCTCGTACATTTCTGCCATACCGGGCTCGACGGCTGTTTATGTTTTCTGGCACAGGATGGCTGAGCAATGTGCAGAACATGATATGGGGCAGGCGCTCCCCTCCCCCGCCCCAGGCAGGGTGACCCTGAGCCACCCTGTCCCTTAATAGAAAACACCCCGCTCGCTCCAGCCTCGGCACTGACAGTGTGGGACAAACATCTACAATCACATGGGGAAACTGAGGCACGGGGCGGCAAGGTGATTTGAGAGTGGGAACAGCCAGGCGTCCTGACACCCCGCCACCCCACACTCTAACCACTAGATCCCACTTCCCTCAGAGCCAGGGATAGAACCCAGGAGTCCTGGTGCCGCATGCTCTAACAGCTGACCCCTAACCTCTTGCCCAGCCAAACATTTGGAGGAGACAAACCCAGCAGGTGGAGTAGTGGGGCTGGCTGGAGACAAGGCAAACTGCCTAGGGCCAGCCTGCCTGGGGCTGGAGGGTGGACGGTATATATACTTGGTGTCCTGCCAATTGCAGGGATGTTCCACCCCTGCCACAGCTGCTCTCGGCTGGGCCTACCAGGCGCGCAGGGAAGGGCCCGTAGCGCCAGCCCCACTGCGCAGCCCGGGGTTAGGCGAGGGGCTGCGAGTAGGGGGCATGCGAGGGCTCGTTCTCTGCTGTGCATCGAAATGGGGGGGGGCTGGAATCCTGTGTCTTTGCTTGATGGATTCCGGGGGGGGGAGTCAGGACTCCTGGGTTCTATCCCCAGCTCTGGGAGGGGAGTTGGATCTAGTGGGTAATGGGGGCTGGGAGCCAGGGCTCCTGGCTTCCATTCCCAGCTTTGCCACAGACGTGCTGTGGGACCCTGAGGCTCACTCAGTTCCCCAGTCCATGCCTCAGTTTCCCCATCTCTGTGCTGGGGTGTTCAGCTCCTCCCCTTCCCCCGCAGCACAGCGATGGGAATCATTTTGTTTGAAACATCAGTTTTCTCTTCCCC
>NW_020664868.1:3817513-3819718 GCF_002925995.2 Terrapene triunguis | reverse complement strand
TCCCACAGCTGGGGATAGAACCCAGGCGTCCTGACTCCCAGCCCCCCTGATCTAACCATTGGACCCCACTCCCCTCTCATAGTTGGAAATAGAACCCAGGAGTCCTGGCTCCCAGCCCCCTCCCCGGCTCTCACTACTAGACCCCACTCCCCAGCCCAGAGCTGGGGAGAGAACCCAAGAGTCCTGAGTCCCAGCCCAACGTCCAGTTTTCAATGGCTGCAGTGACCCTCGATGGGGGCACCGTCCCCTAATCACGGCGGGCACGGAGCCGGGGGCTCATACTGACTGTAAAGGCCCGCCGTGGTGAGCAGCCCCTGCTGGCTGGGCAGCATTTAACTGCCCCCTCTGCCCCCTCCCCAGAACCCCCAGGCCTGTGCCCCCGCCCGTCAAGCCCCGCTCCCTGTGTGTGGCTGCCAGGGCCCTGCCTATCGCCCTCAGCTGTCCCAACCCCTCCCCGGGACCCAGCCCCTATATCTCCCCCTAGGCGGCTCTTCTCCAAACTCCCCTGCTGCTGGGGACACCTGGAGCCGATTGGGGTCCGCGAGGCATCTGCCCCCCCGCCTCCTCCGACTGGAGGAGTCGAGCTGTGACCCACCACACGAGCTATTGGCCTTCTGTGGGGCATGCTGGCTGCTTCCCGGGAGCCGTGTGAGCTGGGCAGGGAGCCTGCCAGCCCCGCGCCAACCGGACTTTTAACGGCCCAGTCAAAAACCGGACACCTGGCAACCCCCGGACACCTGGCAACCCTCACCCCATGCAGGGGCCTGCCCAGCCAGTGCGTAGCTGGCTTAAAGGTCCTGCCCCCAGGCACAGGGGCAGATCGGGGGCGTGGCCGGAGAGCACCGTGCTGTGGCATTTCTCTGCCCCCCCAGGGCCCATAGGGGGCAACACGTGAGTTTGCCCTGGGGGCCAGGCAGGGCCCAGAATACCTGGAGGACTAAGGGGGTTTAAATCCCTCGGCTGGGGGAGCTGGGCGTTAGGCCCCAAGGTGCGTCTAGCATGAAATGTGCGCTGGTTCCCTCCTTGCTGAGATCTCCCCCACAGCTACGTTCCCCCGAGGCCCAGTTTGGTCGCTCCTCCGGCTGCCCCCGCCCATCCCTTCGCTTCTCCTGCAGGGGCCTGGCTAGGCCAGGCACCTTATCCCGGCCTCTCCTCATGGATCCAGCCCCCGAGCTCCGCTCCTGACCCGGGGGGTGAGGGGGGTCATGTCTCTGGCCCAGCGGCTCAGCACACGCCGCTGCGAATCCCGTTGCAAACTCCAGCCTAATCGCCGTGGGAATCCTTCCTCCTTGCTGGGCTCGGTCCCCTCCCCATGGCCACAAGCTGCGGCAACCCACCGGGGCTTCTTTGCCTGCACCCCCTTGGGCCCCGGAGCCTTTACTACAGCTCCTGGTTTCGACGGTGTCGGTTTCACATGTCGGCTGCAGCATGTGGCTGCTGGGGGCGGCGATCAGGCGGCTAGAAGATCTGGGGGCTCTGTCCCCCATGCTCCCTCCACACACACTTCCTATGGTCCCTCTCCCCTCGTAGCAGCCTGCCCCCCTTTTAGGGTGACCAGATGTCCCGATTTTATAGGGACAGTCCCGAATTTGGGGTCTTTTTCTTATATAGGCTCCTATTACCCCCCACTCCCTCTCCTGATTTTTCACATTTGCTGTCTGGTCACCCTACCCCCTTTGCTGATGGCCCCCTAGCCAGCTCTGACGTCTCCCCTTTGCTGATGGCTCCCTAGCCAGCGCTGACGGCTCCCCTTTGATATCAGAGCCGGTGGCAATGGATCGGGGGAGTGAGATTCCCCACGACACTGTATTGAATGGTTCAAACGCAGCCCGCACCAGCATCAAGGCCCAGACAGCCACCAGTTTTCTGCTGAGATCTTACAAGCTACTTTTGGGATAAATATTATGACAGCAGCGTGTTAGGTGTGATGAGTGTGTCAGGCCTGACAGGGGTTAGAGGGCAGCGTGCCCTCTGGCTGTTGGCATGAGGGGCTCTTAGGGGCACGGTCCCGCTGGCTGTTTGGGGTGGACATGCTTTGGGGCAGGGGCTGTCTCTCCTGTGTCTGTGCCGCGCCCGGCACAATGGGGCCCCAGTCTTGGTTACTGTGTGTCCGCACGGTGCCCAGCACAACAGGGCCCTGATCTCAGCCAGGGTCTGCGCAGCGCCCGGCATGATGGAGCCCTGATCTCGGCCGGGGTCTGTGCA
>NW_020664868.1:3778362-3817503 GCF_002925995.2 Terrapene triunguis | reverse complement strand
GGGGTCTGTGCAGCGCCCGGCATGACGGGGCCCTGATCTCGGCCGGGATGGGGTCTGTGTCGTGTCTGGCACAACGGGGGCCCTGATTTTGGCTGGGGTCTGTGCAGCACCCAGCAAAATGTGAGGCCCAATCTCAGCTGGGACCACTAGACTCTGCCGTTATAGTAACAAAGGAAATGTAAACAGGAAGGGGTTATGCAACCGGTTATGAAAGGAGCATTCAGCTCCACGCTGCTGTGGAAGCAACATCCGGGCCTCACACAGCCCAGTTACTGCATCATCATTTCCCCTGGGCTTCCCGGCCTGGGGATCACGCACGTGTGGTTTGGGCTGCTGCTTCCTGCAGAAAATAACAAAGCCTGTGTGTGCACCCAAGGGTCCCGGCTGGTGTCAATGGGCATCCCTCCATTGGAGTCAATGGGCCAGATCCCCGGCTGGTGTCAATGGGAGTCGCTCCATTGGAGTCAATGGGCCAGACCACAGCTGGTGTCAATGGACATCTCTCCACTGGAGTCAATGGGCCAGATCCCAGCTGGGGTCAATGAGCGTCACTCCACTGGAGTCAATGGGCCAGATCCCCAGCTGGGGTCAATGAGCGTTGCTCCATTGGAGTCAATGGGGCCAGATCCCAGCTGGGGTCAATGGGTGTCGCTCCACTGGAGTCAATGGGGCTAGATCCCCGGCTGATGTCAATGGGAGTCGCTCCATTGGAGTCAATGGGGCCAGACCACAGCTGGTGTCAATGGACGTCTCTCCACTGGAGTCAATGGCCCAGATCCCCAGCTGGGGTCAATGAGCGTAGCTCCACTGGAGTCAATGGGGCCAGATCCCAGCTGGTGTCAATGGGCCGTAGCTCCATTGGAGTCAATGGCCCAGATCCCAGTTGGTGTCAATGGGTTGTAGCTCCACTGGAGTCAATGGGGCCAGATCCCCAGCTGGTGTCAATGGGCTGTAACTCCATTGGAGTCAATGGGGCAGATCCCAGCTGTGGTCAATGGGCATCGCTCCATTGGAGTCAATGGGGCCAGATCCCCAGCTGGGGTCAATGGGCTGTAACTCCATTGGAGTCAATGGCCCAGATCCCAGTTGATGTCAATGGGCTGTAGCTCCACTGGAGTCAATGGGGCAGATCCCAGCTGTGGTCAATGGGCGTTGCCCCACTGGAGCTGAGGGTGCCGCGCCAATTCCCCCAGCTGACAATCTTCCCCCCGCTGCTAGGGTTTTTGGCTCTGTCACAAACGTTTTGCCCCGGTTGGATTCGTGGCTCCTGGCTGCAAAAGACAAAGGAGCCCCCAGGAAACATTTTCTGGTACCTGCTTGGGGCTTGGCTTGCAGCTCGGCTGGTCCCTGCGACCGGAGGGGGCAGCTGGAAACGCACGACACGGCAGCTGCGGGAGGGTGTCACGGGGAAGCACCTGGCAGGCACAGGGCTATGTTACTGCTGGGGGGGGGGGGGGGGGGGGTGTCTGGGTGTGTGCACCGATACCAGTCAGCTCTGTGTTTATGGGGAACCAGGGCGCAGTGTCTGGCCTGTCTGACTCATGGGGGACACACCCCCACGCAGGTCTCTGCTTGAACCAAGCCCGATCAGAGAAAAGACGTGCAGAGAGCAGTGAAGGGCGTTGGGAGACACACCTAGACCCCTCCTGACAAGGGTGACAAGATGAAGACATCTCCATTAGCCTACAGACTGGAGAGCAGAGACAACTCCCCTAGCCTCAGCTGCATGAAAGATGGGACAGGGAGTAGCACACAGAATGGAGAACAGAGAACCGCACTGAACTCCGGGACCAGAAAAGCCGGGACGCACTGCATCCTGGGAATCTCTGCTCCAGATGCTAATGAACCTAGGCCTGCCCACACCCAGCTCAGCAGTTATCAGACCAATTCTAGTCATGAATCCTTGATTGATATCCAAAATACTGAAGCAGCCTAGTTGCATTGGGAGCTCCCTGGAAGAAAACCCCACCCATAGCCAAGAGTGATCAGCTCCTATTGTCTAGCCTAAAAAAACCCCTTGAGTCATCAGCGTACCTATAAACAAATCTAGTGTTCTCCCTTCAACCATTGTAATTTCTCTACAAAAATCCCTACTCACCCTCCAGTCAGTGTTCTGATGCTTAGATCCAAACTATGCATCAGTTCCACTGGGACTCCATATATTCTCCTGACTGATCGTGCTGGGGACTCTACCTGTCTCCTGCCCTCAGGACCCTCAGCTACCATCACCTGGGAACCCCGACCAGTTCAAGCCTCATGGAGTGGGTGAGATCCCCCCTCTTTCTCTCTCTCTCTGTTTTCCTTTCTACCTTAGGTATTAACCTTTAATAATATATGTTATGTTGGTTTAGCCTCCTTGTGTAGTGATCACTAGTATTCAATAAATAACTTTTATGGTTAAGTTGGTTGCTTCTCTCTCTCGCTGAACTTTACTCTTTTGTGTTTTAACTTCCCCCATTCACTCTACAGCAACGCTTCTTTTACCTAAGCTAAAGCTCCCTGTGGGGTTTGCTCATCGAGTAGGTTACTGCCCGTACAATTGTGATGTGACAGTGGGGACAGGGACGTGCTGAATCTGGGACACATAAGGCGGGGGAGCTTGAAAGTGCTGCTTCATCCAGCCCATTGAGTCCAGGACATATAAGGGGTCAGCTTGACAATGCTGATTGTCCTGGTCCGCTCAGACTTGCTGTGTGTGTGTGTGTGTGTGTGGGTGTGTGTGGGTGTGTTCATCCGGTTTTGGGGCTGGAGAAACCCAGCCCTAGGGAACCTAGGTCCTGCAGGATAGCTCCATTGGGAGGGGACTTGCAGAAGGGAGAAGTAGAGCTCCATATGAAAACACACGTGACACAAGCAGTACATTGATAGAATTACAGAACCCCCCCCCCCACCACCAGAAGAGTAACTCGAATAAAGGCGCATACCCCAAAGTAACGGGCAGATCTGGTAACAGCACGTGTGTGTGTGGACATAGGTGTGTGTGCGGACATAGGTGTGTGTGCACACGTGTGTGTGCATGTACATGTGCGCGCACGTACGTGTGCGTGCGAGTGTGTGTGCACGCGTGTGTGCATGTACTTGTGTGTGCGTGTGCACGTACGTGTGTGTGTGTGTGCACACAATGCAGAATGCATGGTGCCTTCTCTCTCTCCCTCTCCATGCCCTCTGGGATCTGTACCAGTCCATCCCTTCCCACCCACCCCCAGCTCTTGAAGGGGGAGGGACAGCAGCCCCTCCCCACCTCCCTGTCATTCCCACCTGGCCTTTCCCTGAAGCAGGCATTGCCAGGGGGCACGGCCGGGATTGCAGAGCCCCTGCACTTTGGAGAACCCATCTGCCTTCTGGGGTGAGGCAGGAACACCCCAGCACAAAGCCCCTTTGAGCAGGGCTTGACACCCCCTTGGGCCCGGCTGAGAGATGGAAGGTGCCAGGCGCAGGGGGGTGGGGGTGGGGGGGTTATTCTCCAGAGCAAACCCTTCCTGTCCGTCCTGCCCGCCCCAGCACCCAGACACCGCTGATGCCCACAGTCTGTTCCCCCCCATGCTGCCCCTTCTAGATGCCTCCCGGGGTGGCATTTGCTCCCCGACACGAGAGCCCAGGTGGGTTTAGTGACACAGGACCCTCCCTGGGCAGACTCCGGTGGCCCTGAGAGGCTACGCCCGTCGCCCGGTTTAGAGCAGCTCGGGGGCAGCAGGGAGCCTTGTGCTACACTCGCTGAGCCAGGAGAGGAGCTCTGATCAGCTGCCTTTGTCAATGGGTAGAGGCAGAGCTCAGACCCCCACCCCCTGCTCCAAAAATACACCCGCACCTGAGCTAAAGGAAAATCCCCACCCGCTATTAGCATTATAGGGCATATGACACACAGTTCTGAGTCCCTCCAGTAGAGGGCAATGGTATATATATAGAGAGAGATATTCTCTGCTCCCCTAGGACACTGCATCCGCTCCTGGGTCACCATGTCTGATGCCTCCTCTCCCTCCCTGGAAGTCTGGCTCATCCCTCTCGGGAGTGAGGATTGAACAGCCCGGGGCTGTTGGGATGAGCGGGGCTGGGAAGCAGCATGACCCCCGTCTCGGCCCAACGGTGTGGAAAGAATTAAACCTTTCCCGGGGAGAAGCCCCGGGTTAGGATGCCAGGGAACAGTTCCCAAACCCCAGTCAGTCCCGGTCGGTCCCGTTCCAGGGGCTGCGATCGGTGTTAAAGCTACGTGGCCAACGTCTTTATCTGCCTTCCTAATAATAGCTCCTTCGATTATTAACTCGGAAAGAATGTCAGGTCCCGTGTACGATCTCACCCCGCATCCCCTTGGACTGGATTTGTGTCTGCGCTTGGCTCCAGCCGCAGAACAGCCCTGGTCAATTTCACTGTCTCCTTCCGATCAGCTTGCCTTTAAGGGAGCGGAATTTGGGCACCTCCGATCACTGTCCATTTGTGAAAACAGTGGCCCAGGGCCTGCTGCACGCTCGGCTGGTGCTGGTGCAAGGCAGGCTGGCACCCGTTCCCTGCCTGATCAGGGGGCTGGGGCACATGACTTACGAGGAGAGGCTGAGGGAACTGGGGTTATTTAGTCTGCAGAAGAGAAGAGTGAGGGGGGATTTGATAGCAGCCTTCAACTACCTGAAGGGGGGTTCCAAAGAGGATGGATCTAGACTGTTCTCAGTGGTGGCAGATGACAGAACAAGGAGCAATGGTCTCAAGTTGCAATGGGGGAGGTCTAGGTTGGATATTAGGAAACACTATGTCACTAGGAGGGTGGTGAAGCACTGGAATGGGTTACCTAGGGAGGTGGTGGAATCTCTTTCCTTAGAGATTTTTAAGGCCCAGCTTGACAAAGCCCTGGCTGGGATGATTTAGTTGGGGTTGGTCCTGCTTTGAGCAGGGGGTTGGACTAGAACCTCCTGAGGTCTCTTCTTACCCTCATCTTCTAGGATTCTACGCAACACAGCCAACCGGGACTTAAAAACTGTCCGTGCTGGAGAATCTATCATGACTCTTGATCAATTGTTCCAACAGTTAACGACTCACCATTAAATATTTCCGGTCTGAATTTGTCCAGCTTCCACTTCCAGCCATCGGATCGTATTAGACCTTCCTCTGCTAGGCTGAAGAGCCCGTTATTCAATATTTGTTCCCTGTGTCGGTACTGATAGGTGAGGATCCAGTCACCCCTGACTTGACTCTTTGTGGCTCTTCTCTGACCCCTCTTCAATTGATCAACACCGATCCTGAATGGTGGGCACCAGAACTGGACACAGGATTCCAGCAACGGTCACGCCAGCGACAAACACAGGGGGGAAATAACCTCTCTGCTCCTACTTGAGATTCCCCTCTTTATACAGCCCAGGAGCACATAGGCTCTTTTGGCCCCAGCGTTGCACTGGGAGCTTATGTTCAGCCGATTATCCACCACGATCCCCAAATGTTTTTCAGACTCACTGCTTCTCAGGAGACAGTCCCCCGTCCACTAAGTACAGCCTGTGTTCTTTGTTCCTAGATGTCTACATTTAGCGATATTAAACACACATTGTTTGCTTGCGCCCGGCTTCGCCAGCGATCCGGATCACTCTGTATCAGTGACCTGTCCTCTTCATTGTTTGCCAAGTCCCCCATTTTTGTGTCATCCTCAAACTTTATCGGTGGTCGGCTTTGGACTCAAATGACCTGGCACCTTTAGATTTTGAGCATTTTTTTACAAAAACATTTTTTGTTACTTTTTCTAACTAAAACTAAGGGCCATTTGGAACCAAAAAGTCATTTAAAAGCAACATTTTTTTTAAAAAAAGCAAAATGCTCAAAAGCCCTCCAAACATTTTGATTTTTTTCAGCTGTATTCGTTTTGGCTAAAGAGTTTTTTTCGACCAGAACAATTCAGCCAAACAACACAACTTTGCAAGAAAGAAAGAAAGAACTGACTCTTTCAGCCAACCCAAATCTGCAGGTGTTTTGCTGGGGGGAAAACAATGAGCCGGAATGTCTACTGAATAATGTAACAACCTGCCAGGCACATCCACACCCACACGGCCGCTGTGGCTAGCGTCTGGCGGCTTCGGCAGCATGCAAGCCGGTGAGCGTCACCAGAAGGCTCACAAACTATTTAAAAAGGATCCCACCTAATTTCTATGTGCCCACTCCTATACATGGCACTTGGCAACCAGATCTAACTCCGTTAAACTGGAAACCTTTTAACCAGCCTTCACCTGCTCACAAAGCCTAGCGTCCACCTCGGCCTCTGTCTGTGGCCTGGATCCACAGAGGTGGCTGCTTTCTATGGCTCTGAGGACTGAAACGTTTTGCTCTAACGAAAGTGGTTGGGTTTGATATTTGGGTGGCGTTTCATGCCCTTGTACGCACCCAACGATCAGTGGTCACTTCTGGCCTTCAACACTATGACCCTCAACTCCGTCATGATCGGACCTCCCTTGTTCTGATTTCATAGAATCTCAGGATTGGAAGGGACCTCAGGAGGTCATCTAGTCCAACCCCCTGATCAAAGCAGGACCAATCCCCCAGAAAGATTTTTGCCCCAGATTCCTAAATGGCCCCCTCAAAGATTGAACTCACAACCATGGGTTTAGCAGGCCAATGCTCAAACCACTGAGCTATCCCTCCCAGGAGGTTCTACCACCAAGAGTGAGGGTTTTTAAGCTACGAGTGGGGGGGGCGGCAAGTCAATTGGGTGGAGCCACTTCAATGTCAGGGATACAATGAGCCTTTCCAGCCTTGGGAAATGTACTCCGGCTGTCACAGGCTTTAGAGACATTTTTATTCTTATTATTTATAGTTTTAATTCATTTTTCCAAATACAACACGTGCCAAAAACCAGAGTCCTCGTAAATTTATAGACTTGATATTTGAAGCATCTGATACCATGCCTTTAATTCATTTTATTTATTTATTTATTTATTTATTACAGTCAGAAAAAAAGGCGCTGATTTGTGCCGGGCGCTGCAGAGACACAAATGGACTGAGATTAGGGCCCCGTCGCGCCGGGTGCCGCCCAGACACACAGTGACCGAGATCGGGGCCCTGTTGGGTTGGGCGCTGCCCAGACACACAGCGACCGAGATCGGGGCCCCGTCGCACCGGGCGCTGCCCAGACACACAGCGACCGAGATCAGGGCCCCGTCACGCCGGGCGCCGCCCAGACACACAGCAACCGAGATCGGGGTCCCATCGCGGCAGATGCTGCGTGGTAACTGAGGCAGAGCAAGTGGGAGGTGGGGAGGGAAGGTGTTAATTGGCCATGTGTTATTATTTCCTTTATTGATTACTGCAGTGTATTGGGGGTGGTTGCATGTGTGCCTCTGCCCTCTCCAGGACACAATCAGAACTGCTCCTGTGTGTCACAGGAGCCCTCTACCGCTTTCTGCTAACGGAGATTCCCCTTTGCCTCCAGGGGGGCGGAAGCGGGGCAGAGGCTGGGTTCTAGCCATGCTGAGTGATGCAGCGACCCACCCGAATTCCTAGGCAGTGATTTGTTCCATCCGGTGCTCACATTTGCACGGCTCTTGTTCAAACACGGATAAAAGCACGGCCCCCTCCATCCCACTCCTGAACAAGTGACTTGAGATCTCAGTGAGACAAGCCAAGCCGCAGGCCAGGGGTGGGTTGGGGGGGAAGGAAGCAGCTGCTGCAGGGGATGAGCAGCCCAGAAGAGGGCGAGGGGGGCAGAGCCTGGGCGTGGCAGATCTTTGCACCAGCCTGAGCCCACCGCCCAGGGGAAAGGGGGAAGCTGATGGGTTCTGCGTTCTCTGGGGGGCCCCCCCAAAAGGCACAGGTGCCACAGGGCAGTTCCCTGTGACCACACTCAGTAAGCCAGACCCCCAGCCCAAGGATCAGCCCCCCCACCAGCCCTGGGGACAGCCTCCGCCGCAGGGAGTGGGAAGGGGCCATGGGCCAGTAGGTTTTGGGACTCTGCCCACCGTAGGACAGCGCTGCAAATATTTAGACAGGGGGGGATTAGCCGGCGGCTGCATGGGGGAGGCTAGAGGGGGATTAATTCGGCAAAGGAAATATTTACATTGGGCTCAGTGCTGGCTGCGACATCAGCTCCGGCACCGGGATCCCAGCGGCAGACAGAGCCGCTCAGGACAGGGACATGCCGGGGCGTCGCGGCACCAGCTGGAGGGCAGAGTGGGCACTGGAGGCAGAGGAAGGGGAGGATCTGGGCAGGGAGACTGAGGCAATTGGGGGCACAAACAACCCCCAGGCCACCCCATGGCATCCAGGCACCAGCTCTGCCGACGCCCCTCACTCCTGACCCGCAACCCCCCCCCCCCTGCCCCCCCGCCCCGGGGCCCCCCCCCCACAGCTCTGCCAACGCCCCTCACTCCCGACCCGCAGCCCTCTGCTCCCCGCCCCACACACACACACTCTAATACAAATTGATGACTGGGAAGCGACTCTGTTAAATTATCTTTAATAAGGAGGACGGGGGCATTTAATTGCAAGTTCCATTAACAAGCCAGAGGCCGGACTGTGCCATTTCCACAAGTCAGGGGGTGCATATAGCCCAATCACGTAATCCCTATGCCCCTCTCCACCCCCCATTTGGATCATGCCCAGGGTATGTGGGCGAATCAGTGTTGGGATCAAAGTTGCCCCTTTTCCCCTTGACCTGGTGTCCCCCTGCCTTTCCCCCCTCCCCCAGGGTGCTCGGCCTCCGGCACCAGCTTCCACCTTCTAGCCGCTGGGGAGTGGGGGGTATGAAACGTCCCTTATACCCCACCTGGGGGGCATCCACACCCCTCTCCCCCAGGTCCCTCTGCCCCACACCTGGAGGGGCGTCTCCCCTGCTTGGCCCCCTTAGCTCATGCTCTGTCCAGTCTTGCACTGTCACCCCCACCCAGCCATGAGCCCTGGGTCTCTTCTTCATCCTCTGTAGCCGGTGGGTGGGGTTGGGAGCAGAGAGTCCCAGGTGCCCAATTGGGCCCAGTGCCCGGAGATGTCATAGTGCCCACGGCAGGGCCCGTGGCAGGGCTCCTGGACATGTCTGTGGTGCCCACGGCGGGGCCCATGGCTGGTGCTCAGTGCCCGTGGTTCCTGCAGCAGGGCCTGGCGGTGCCCGGGATCCACGACTCAGCAGGAGAAGTTGGCCTGGAAGGGGACGCTGTCCAGCCTGCGGGGCTCCGGGCTCCGATGCCCGGCCCAGGGCCAGCAGAGCAGGGTGCGCAGGCTGCGGAAGACGGCTTTACGGAACAGGATGAAGATCCAGGGGTCCAGGATGGGGTTGAGGGCGCTGAAGCGAAAGGCTACCATGTCGCCCTTCTCATAACCGTCCGGGGCCAGGCCGCCGATGTAGGCACGGATCTGGGGGGAGAGGGGAGGTTACAGCCACTGCCCGGGGCGGGGGGTGATGTTAGAAGAGGCTACAAGGGGGGATGGAGCTGGGGAGGGGATGCAGAGCGGGAGGGTCGGGGGGGTGTTCAGCTCTGGGACCTTTTAAACCCCCCCCCCCCCCAAGGTCCTACTTATTGACCCCCCCCCCCAAGCTCTTTCCCAGCACTGGGGGCAGCCACTGTGTTTAAAACCCATAGAGTGTTGGGAACCCACCTACCTGGGATGCCCCCGTATGAGCCAAACTCTGGAGCTGGGGATAGAACCCAGGAGTCCTGGCTCCCAGCTCCCCAGCTCTAACCACTAGACCCCACTCCCCTCCCTGAGCCAGGGACAGAACCCAGGAATCCTGGCTCCCAGCCCCCCAGCTCTAACCAGTAGCCCCCACTCTTCCCAGAGCCATCAGGGGTCAGTGTCAGGAGGGTGCCCAGCTGCTGCTCCCCCCCCCCCCATGGGTGCCTATGTGCTTAGGGTCTCTGTTCTCTAGCTGTGTGGGACGGGGGGTTACAACCGCTCTCCCAAAAAACTGGGGCCATGTCACTCTCCAATGACTGGTCTGCCTGAGGAAAAGAGTCTGCTACAGCTGTTTGCTGGGGGAGCTGCTCCTTTATCTCAAGCAGCAGAGCATCTGTTGAAAGCCCCAGGCTCAAACAAGACTGGTTTTACCCCCCAGCCCAAGGCTCCGCCTTCTGGCTCCTCCTGGCAGAGGCAGGGGGCTCCCCACCCCTCCCAGTGCTCACCCCAGCAGCTGGGGTGTCTCTGCTTGCAGGGAGAGGGGGCTGGGCCCAGTGCGCGCCTCTCCTCCTGCCCCACACAGAGCAGTGGGGCTGGGAATTAGCACCAGGGCTGCACAGGGCAGCTACCCCTCGGAGCAATCAGCTCAGGCTCTCTGCAAACCCCGGCAGCGTCGCTGCACCGTTTACACCCGTGTCGCGTTGCAGAGCTTTTCTCGCCAACCCCACGGGCTGGAAACACCTGTTTAAATATTTGTATTGGCGCTGGGATCAGGAGCATCGAGGAGCTGGGGCCCCGGGCATAGCCTTATCTGGCCCTGGCTTCAAACCCCCCAGAGACCCAAGCCAGGCTCACTGGCCAATCTCAAGGAGGGATTCATAGATTCCAAGGCCAGAAGGGACCATTGTGATTATCTAGCACGACCCCCTGTATGACACAGGCCAGGGAACGGCCAAACAATAATCCCTAGAGCAGATCTCGTCGACGCCCAGCCCACCTTGATTTAAACCTTGTCAGCACTGGAGAATCCACCGCAATTCTCGGCAACCTGTTCCCAGGGTTAATGACGCTCACCGTTGAAAACTGACCCCGTATTTCCCGTCTGAATTTGTCCCGCTTCAACTTCCAACCATCGGATCGTGTTTGACCTTCCTCTGCTAGACTGAAAAGCCCGTTATGCAATATTATTCCCTATGTTGGTACTGTTAGATGGGGACCAAGTCCCCCCCTCTTCGCCTTCTCATTGTTAAACTAAATACATCGAGCTCCTTGAGTCTCTCGCTACCAGGCAGGTTTTCTCACCCTCTGATCATTCTTGTGGCCCTTCTCTGACCCCTCTCCAATTTATCAACGTCCTCCTTGAACGGTGGGCACCAGAACCGGGCACAGGATCCCAGCAGCGGTCGCACCAGGGCCAAACACGGAGGGAAAATAACCTCTCTGCTCCTACCCACGACTCCCCCGTTCATACATCCCAGGATCGCATTAGCTCTTTTGGATCCAGCGTCGCACTGGGGGTTCCTGTTCCGCTGATTATCCACCACGACCCCCAAATGTTGTTCAGAGTCGCTGCTTCCCAGGAGAGAGGCTCCCCCCCTCTCCCCCCCGCCCCGTAAGTGCCGCCGACATTCTCTATTCCCAGATCGATACATTCACATTTAGCCGGGTTCAAACACGTATTGGCCTGCGCCCGGTTTACCCAGCAACCCAGATCACTCTGTGCCAGCGACCCCCATCTGGGTGTCCTCTGCAAACTTTATCAGGGAGGATTTCATGGTTTTGTTCAGGCCATCGATAACAAAGTTAAGCAGCGAGGGGCCAGGAACCGATCCCTGGGGGACCCCACTGGAAACGGCCCATCTGGAGACCCGTCTGCCGGCTTTGAATCCGTTGAACGTGGGCCTGTGTGTCGTGTGGCACCAAGTCACAGACAGGGTCTGCTGTTTTGGGTCTGTCAATGATCAGAGCCAGGGTCCAATGAGCCCACTATCCTGCCCCCCACCCTTGGGCCCGGGGCTTGGCTGCTGTTAACGGGCCTTGCTGGGCTGTGATACCCCACCCCTACGCTGGAGGCTATTTCTGGCCCCATGCAGACTCCCCGCTCCTCACCCACGGCCCCCCCCCCCAGAGCAGGGTCCAGCCTCAGGGGGCCCATTCAGCCCTCAGCCCAGCTCCCTACATTATCTTCCTTCCAGCAGATGCGAAGGGGGGACGACATGTCAGGCTCTGCCCTTGGAGGGGGGCCAGGAGACCTGGGCTCTGTCTGGCTAACCCCATGTGGGGGAGGTCTAGGTTGGATATTAGGAAACACTATTTTACTAGGAGGGTGGTGAAGCACTGGAATGGGTTCCCTAGGGAGGTGGGGGAATCTCCATCCTTAGAGGTTTTTAAGGCCCGGCTTGACAAAGCCCTGGCTGGGATGATTTAGTTGGAGTTGGTCCTGCTTTGAGCAGGGGGTTGCACTAGATGACCTCCTGAGGTCCCTTCCAACCGTGATATTCTGTGATTCTATGATAACCACCACCCCCACACACACACACTGGGCAACAGCTGCCCTCGCTGGTGGTGGATAGATCCTCACGTGTGACCCGGTCAGGGGGGCCTTGGGCGGCTGTTAGCAGATAACGGTGATGAACATTCTGGGTTAGCCAGGATTAATGGCAACAGGGTGAGCTGAGGGGGGGGCTGGGCCCGGGGGCCCCCAAGAGCAGAAGCAGATAAGGTCAGTGAGGGGGACAGATGTGGGCAGCATCTGTGTCCACAAAGCACCAGCGAGACCATCCAGGCTCAACAGAGCTCAGTCTAAATTAGACAAGGCAGGCAGGGAAACTGAGGCACGGGGAGCTGTAACACACACACGCACCCCCGCCCAGGCCAGGGTGGGACTGCCTCCCAAGGCTACACACTTTTGTGCTCCCCCCCTAGCTGGATCAGGCCAGGGGCTCACGGAGCTCAGTATCCCGTCCCCGACACTAGCTACTTTGGGGGGAAGACGGGGTGCAGACAGCCCCCTAGCAGGCAACAATGGGATAACCTAAGCCCAGGGGAAGTTACCCCTCGTCCCCTTGCACCTTCCCCTCCCCCCTCTTTATTCATGGCCTCTCCCAGGTGCGTATTAATTCAGCTGGACTGCTGGTGGTGGGGTGCAGGGACGGAAGGATGGAAAGCAGCATCCCCCCACCTCCTCCCCAGAGCCAGGCGCATCTCCCAGGTGTGCTGGCAGCCATGCCACGGCGCTGGGCGAGAGCCCCCATGAAAGTGCCCAGGGCTGCTCCCCCGCTGGGCAGCCAGCACCCAGCAAGAAGGGGAGGCACATGCCGGGGACCCTCTGCGCCCCTGTGCTGTCAGTGCCCCCCCCCCAGCCCTGGCAGGATCACCCCCTGCTGGGCCCCTCCACTCCCCTGGGTGCCCGCCCAGATCACCCACGCATGCAAACCATTGAAACTCCACACAAAACAAGAAAACCCCCAACTTCGTCACACCCACACAAACTGGGGCTGTGCCATGCCGTGGTTCCCAGCGCCCGCCCGGCTGCGCCACGCTCCCCCCAGGCCCATCCAGGGAGTGCCCCAAAGACTCTACCATCTCCTCCTATTGATCGGGGTCCCCCCCAGCAACAAGGACCCAGCCACTGGAGGCGGGGGGGTAGCCGGGGTCGCTATGGGGCTGGTGGCTATCGCCAGGGGAAATCTAGAACCTACAGTTGACGCGAGTGGAAACGATCCCCGGCACTTGTTAACGACACTTTGTGAATCAAAGGGCGCCTTTGAAAATCATCCCTTTTACAGGCCCTGGTTATTGTCAGGCTGCCCGGGAAGGCCGATCCGGCTGCAGAGAGACCCTCTCGCCCACCCTGGTGTGAATCCAGAGTCGCTCCATGGATACATTCGATCCCGGGCAGCCCGGAGCGTGTTCCCCGGAGAGGTAACTGACTAGTCTTCAAAAAATGCTGCTCGACTCAAAGGGGGGAGGGGGTTGAGTGTGTGCGCGCTGCGGGGTGGTGGGGGGGCAGTCCCAGATCCCGGCCCGCTGGGAACAGCACTGAGCACTAAACAGCTAGCAGACGCAAGCCCTGAGTGATACAGATGCAACATCCTAGGAGAGGAAACAGCCTCATCAAAGGGGCGAGAGGGGCCGGGGCATGAGAGGAAGGAGATTACTGCCCTTTAACCATAAACCATAATGGAGAGCTCAGCCCTTATCTACAGGCCCCTTTCACACACGCTCCCAGGACGGCAGCAGCTTCCCCCGCTCGCGGGGAAGAGAGACAGAAAGGCTTCCGGGGGGGTTCACCACCAGGGTGCCTTGCTTTACCCCAGCTGGGGATCTGGCCCATTGATTCCAGATTTACACCATAATCTACGAATAATGCCGGAGACGCCAGGCGGAGCCAGACAGAGGAGGGAGCAGAAGGACACAACGGATGCGAATACCGATGCATAAGAGGAGCTCAGTCTATTTAGCTCGGCAAAGAGAAGGTTGAGAGAGGGTTGATTACAGGCTATAAATGCCTCCACGGGGAGGAGATTTCTTTAGTC
The DNA here is from genome assembly GCF_002925995.2 of Terrapene triunguis. Classification (NCBI taxonomy): domain Eukaryota; kingdom Metazoa; phylum Chordata; order Testudines; family Emydidae; genus Terrapene; species Terrapene triunguis. Next base: position 3,803,395 of record NW_020664868.1, on the reverse strand, counting down.
GAACACCCCGAACAAAGGGAGGTGGCTGGAGCCGAAGCGAGACAAATTCAGACTGGAGATAAGGGGTGCCTCCACAACAAGGGAGGGGAATCATCCCCAAGGGACAGGGCAGCGTCTCCATCACTTGGAGTCGTGCCCTCGAGATCAGCCGACTCTGGCTAAAAGCTTCGTTCTAGCTCGACCACCAGATATGGGCTGCCTGGAAGAAAGGCCTGAGCAGGACTCGCAGGCGATGGGAGTCTGAATGGGACTTTCATAGCATTCAAGTCCAGAAGAGACCCTAGATCTTCTAGTCACAGTCCCTGCTGGCCTTGAACTCCAGGACTCCAGCTGCCCCAACATATATCCCCTCGCCTGCTGCCTCCTCCTTAATAACGCACCCTTGTTAAATTTAATGCCAGACGCCTCGTTAAATTCAATGCCGCACGGCCACTAGCTGGGCGGACAGCTCCCATCAGTCCCCAGCCAAGTTTCCTTCTTAAGAAGGAGCGGATTGTAAATCAACATCCCCTTCTTTGAAACCAGAGCAGAGGCCCCAGCGGGTATGAAATGAAACTGGCCAGAAATGGACTCGAGAGACCCGAAACTGACCGATTCTCATGGCACTGGCTGAGGAAAAAGGAGAAGAAAATCCAGCAAGGAAAGAGCAGAAGTGGTGAGAAAAGGGCTGTTGGTCAGGGGGGCGGAGGGGGGTTAAGGTTTCATGACTTTTGATCCTGTGATTTTTGTTTGTTTGTTTCTTTTTTTTTGTTTTTTTAGGGACGGGGCCACAACCCGGATCTCACAACAGGGTGTGAATGAGCAGTAACTCCAAGGGAATCAGCAGGCCCCATGTAAATCCAGAACGACTCCACCGAAGACAGAGGACATAGACCAGTGTAAATCAGAAATAAAGGCACGGAAACCCGTGGGCCTAATTCTCTCCTCCCGGCGGCGCAGGCCAGGAGTGACTCCACTCAAATCAGCGGAGTTGCAGGTTCAGGTCTCTTGACGCCTGCTCTGTAACCAGCTAGTTTAAGGAAGAGGGTGATTCATACCCCAGGGAGAGCCCAGACGCACACCACACGTGATCGATGGGGAAAGAGAAACAGAGCAGAACGTGGCTGCAAAGGAATTGGTATCTCAGCCTCCCTCCGTCAGCTGCTGCCCTCAGTCACCCCGGGGGAAAACACGCAGAACCCCAAGGAAATCAGTGACGCTCGAGTGACAAGGAAGAAGGGGGCGTAAGATCAGAATCAAGCCCAGAGGCTGCGGAACGGGAGAGGAAGCCAGTGCACGTGGCCAAGAAGTGTCACTTGCACCAACATGAGTGTGCAAGGGGAGGGCAACGTGCACACTAGGGGGCGGAAGCGAAACCAGGACAACCACCAGAAAGGAAGGAATCAAATTAAGTCGCACGCACACAGATGCACCCATGTGCACTCTACACCCCCACCCGTCCAGATGCACGCGCGCATGGGGGTGCATGAACACACACGTGCACGCAGACGCACACGTACACCCCCACCCGTCCAGATGCACGCGCGCACGGGGGTGCACGAACACACACAGGCATGTTCCCGCACACTCACGCGGGGGGGCGTATTTCTTCTCTGCCCTGCACCTTGCACACCAGTGCAAAACAAGTGTGAAATGCTGGCCAGCCAATCTGGCGTTCGCTCTTTATGGTGTGGATGGCAGGGGAGAGTCACCCCTAACAAATTCAGGTCCGGTTAAAAACACCTGAAAGGGGGTTTTAAAAAAAATATGTAGTCAGCTGCCGACTCTGTTCAACTGATTCTCCGCCCTGAGAAAACAGAGGGGCTGGTTTTAGATGGGCATCACTGCACGGGTGTCAGCGGGCTGACCCCCTGATTTGCACCCAGCGTGAGCAAAAGGAGAATCGGGACGCAGCTCCCCCGTTGCTCGCCCCGCGGGCGTGGAAGTGGGGCCCGGGTGGCGTAGAGGAGACCGGCCTCAGGCCCTGTGATCCTCGCCCTCTCTATTTAAAGGCTCAGCCTGGAAAGGCAAGAAAATGAACCGTGAAAGCCGAGGCCTGGCTGTAATTTACAGACCCGGGAGGGAAACTGAACCCAATGAGGAAAGGATGAATCACGTTGGGAGAGACGAGACGGCAGAAACAGGCAGATCTGTGCACGTTGGGGATTCTGGACATGCCCAGGCAATGGGGGAGCAGAGGCCCCAATCCCATTAGTTCTTGGGCCAGATCGGAGTAAATCTGCATCGCTCAGAGGACTCCAGAGGCGCTCAGGCTGGGAATCGGGCCTGCCGTGGGGTTGTTGCATGTTGCCGGAGTGCTGGGAGCTAGCCGGGGGAAGCGATAGGACAGAAAGGCAATATTGAAACAGGTGAAGAAAACATGGGGTGGGGCCGGCCAATGCACGCTATCAGCACCGGGCGGCCGATAAGCGCGGTAGAGCAGGGAGGGTTTGGAAGGACGAGGAATGTGTTAGGAGCCGCGTTCAGCGAGATGCCCCACGGCAGCATTTGCTCAAGGTGCCTCAGGGAAGGCCACGGAGTCCCATGAGCCACCGGGACCACAGCAAACACTGCAACAAGCCCACAGCCCTTCCTGGCTACAGCCGATCAGACCAGCTTCTAAAGCCCAAATGTCCAGTGCCTGAGCTACAGGGAAATCACCATCAGCTGGGAGCAGTACAGGGGCTATGATACATGGATGAATAGTTCTGATTTCATCCACTAGGAAGCAACAGTGATGTCACACACACACGCGGATGGGGTTGGACAATACTCTGTACTAACGTGCCATCTCTCAGCCCAGAGCCCTCGCTCACTTTGTAAAGGTCAGGGGCCCCCACTCCTTTGCCATCTCTGTTTCATAAATGGGGGGGGAGGCATGGGGAAGTGACCTGCCGAAAGCCACCCAGCAGAGCCGGGAACAGAACCCAGGAGTCCTGGCTCTCAGTCTCCCCTGCTCTAACCACTAGAGCCCCACTCTTTCCTTGAGCTGGGGATAGAACCCAGGAGTCCTGGCTCCCAGTCTCCCCTGCTCTAACCACTAGAGCCCCACTCTTTCCTTGAGCTGGGGATAGAACCCAGGAGTCCTGGCTCCTGGCCCTCCCTGCTCTAACCCTTGACCCCACTCCCCTCCCAGAGCTAGGGACAGAACCCAACCTGTGGGTCGCGACCCAGAACACATCAAAGGGTCGCAAGGGAGGGGTGTCAAGTCAGGAGGCCCTGTGGGACTGTTTGCAGAGCTCACCCCACCCGCAGGCTGGCTAGGTTCGGCTCCTTGCTCCAGCCTGGTGCACAGGGCCACTGAAGTATGGCCCAGCCTCCGTCATGATGGCAGGGGGCAGCCAGTGGTACTGTGGCCCCATGTGCCAGCTCACGATGCCACTCACACAAACTTTACCCACCGGCCCCATGGGGGGGAGCGGGGGCGCTGGGCCAAACCTGAGGAGCGCAGCCACCCCAGAGATTGCCACGCCAGCCCGCCCCATGGGACGGGAGCCGCCGGAGATGCTGCTGCGGTCTGCACAGTGCACTGCGTGTATACGCAAGAAATATTTTCCCAGGTGATTTTTGCACTGGGTCGCGACAGGCCAGCGAGGTTGGGGACCACCGTTCTAACCTACACGCTGCTCCCCCGCAGCCCGGAGCTCTCTGCAAACCAGTCTCGGCGCCTTCCTGCCCCGCTGTTGGTTTAACAATCCGGGAACAATAAGCGGCTTGTTTGCCTGGCAATCACCCCCAGGGTTTGCTTTTCTGATTGTTAGACCAGGAGCACAGCAGGATTCGAAGCCCTGGATCCGGTGGGCAACGAGGGCCTATGCCAGGGCATTGGCACCAGCACTCACTCCTGGATCCGGTGTGCACTGGGGCCTCCCCCATGAGCATGACCCTGATATCGGCCCCCTCAGCACCACACAGGAGCCGCCACTGAAGTCGGTGGAGTTGTGGAGGGGATCAGGCCCGTATGCTCCCCGCAAGAGCTGGGAGGGGGACAGCACCCCCAACCCCCCACTTTCAGATTCTTGACCCGGACTCTCATCCCCCAAATCAGCACAGAGGCCTTCTCACCAGGGGCTGCACTGGTGCATTCTGGGATCCCAGCTGCACCTAGGCCCAAGGGATTTGGGGGTAGTAGCCCCGGAGAGATGCATTGCATTGTGGGAGAGCCCAGCCACACTAGGGAAACCCCGGCAGGTGGCGTGAACTCAGCTGGACCCGAGCTAAGACCTGGTCCCCAGCGCCTGGGACACCTGGCGCCACAGGATCCCGGCGCCCCTGGAAACTTCCTGTTGCAACCGCTTGGTTCTTAGTGGAGATGGGACTTTCCTCCCCCAACCCACAGCTGTTTGCTGTAACATTTCAACAGAACAGATCAGGAAAATACTCCAGGTCTCCCCTTCCCTCTGCTGGATTTTAAACAAGCCCCATCCCCATTTTGAACCTGCAATCTCTGATCCTTTCCCCTGCGGATCACAGAATCGCCCCCACCTCCCCAGAAAAGGCTCATGCCAAGATGTAAATCCTGATTTCCGGTCATTTGCTGATACGCAGCAGGGAGTCTCAGCTGCCCGGAATCTGCCCCCCTCCCGGCCGCCCCCGCCCCTGTATTCCCAGGAAAGAGAAGGAGCAGAACCAAAGCTGTCAGTGCAGTCGGCTGCGTCTTAAGGGCCTCACATGGGAGAGAACCACAGCATCTACCCCATGCCGCTTAGAAGGATCACAGCCCAGCCACCCCTCGCCTGCAGGGTGACAAAGAAAACTTCCCATGCGTGACTTGAGACTGCGAGGTCTGCCTGAGTCTGCAGGCAGCCTGAGCCGCTGGCTCCACAAGGGGTGAACGTCTCTAGTATCAATTTGCTCATTGGGTGTTAACCCTGGAGTCTAATGAGGACACTCCAATGGGTCTGACGCTGCCTGCGTCAAGCAACCTGGGCTGTCTCCATTTATGGGTCTGCCTTCTCACACAGCTCCTCAACTGCAGACACATGCGAAAAATCTTAATTCAAGGCATCCATCCATCCATCCATCTGCAGTATTATCAATCACCCATCCATCATATCCCCTCTGTTTGTACCTTGGTGGACAAATACACTTAGCAAGAGACAGACAGACGGAGAGGTGTGTATGGGGGTGGATATATCTAGGCAGGTAGATAAATGAATGAGGGATGGATGGGTGTGCAGGGGGATAGATGACAGTGTTAATTGGCTACCATGGCTCGCCCCAGAAGTGGCTGCATTGCAGTGCTGGGGTGGTGGATTCCTGGGTTTATGAAGAGCCCATGAGGGCCCTTCCCCAGTCTCCTGCTGTCCACAGCACCTGCTGCTCCTTCTCTAGGCCCCCCCCCCGCATCTATAACTTCCCTGACAACCCCTCCCCGACAGACCTACCCCTCCTGGCACCTATCGAATTCCTGACAAACCCCCTCCTGACAGACCCCCTTCCCCCCCCAGGAGCCTACAGCGTCCCTGTCACACACGCGCGCACACCCTGACAACCCCCACGCAATGGATTCACCCCACCAAGAGTCTACAGCTTTCATAGACTATCAGGGTTAGAAGAGACCTCAGGAGGTATCTAGTCCAACCCCCTGCTCAAAGCAGGACCAACCCCAACTAAATCATCCCAGCCAGGGCTTTGTCAAGCCGGACCTTAAAAATCTCTAAGGAAGGAGATTCCACCACCTCCCTAGGTAACCCATTCCAGTGCTTCACCACCCTCCTAGTGAAAGTGTTTCCTAATATCCAACCAAGACCTCCCCCACTGCAACTTGAGACCATTACTCCTGGTTCTGTCATCTGCCACCACTGAGAACAGCCGAGCTCCATCCTCTTTGGATCCCCCCTTCAGGTAGTTGAAGGCTGCTATCAAATCCCCCCTCACTCTTCGCTTCTGCAGACTAAATAACCCCAGTTCCCTCAGCCTCTCCTCGTAAGTCATGTGCTCCAGACCCCTCATCATTTTTGTTGCCCTCCGCTGGACTCTTTCCAATTTTTCCACATCCTTCTTGCAGTGTGGGGCCCAAAACTGGACACATTACTCCAGATGAGGCCTCACCAATGTCAAATAGAGGGGAATGATCACGTCCCTCGATCTGCTGGCAATGCCCCTACTTATACAGCCCAAAATGCCGTTGGTCTTCTTGGCAACAAGGGCACACTGCTGACTCATATCCAGCTTCTCGTCCACTGTTACCCCCAGGTCCTTTTCTGCAGAACTGCTGCCTAGCCACTCGGTCCCTAGTCTGTAGCACTGCATGGGATTCTTCTGTCCTTTTCTGACAACCCCCCTCCTGATAGAATCCCACTGTCCCCTCCAGGAACCTACATCATCCCTGACACACACAGACACGAGGGATCCACCCTCCCAGGAGTCTATAGCATCCCTGACAACCCCCACAACGGATCCACACTCAGCACTCACACCCCCCGCCCACCTCCCCAATGGATACACCCGCAGGAGCCTACAGCATCCCTGACAACCCCACCTCCCAGTGGATCCACACACACCCCCAGGAGCCTACAGAACACCTCACAAGAGTCACAACCCCCTTCCCCGATGGATCCACCCCCTCAGGAACCTCCCTGACCATCCGCGCCCGCGCCCCCCCGCTGCAGGAGCCTATAACATCCCTGAGAACCTCCCCCCAGGTAAGCCTGGGGGTGCCAGCGGGGCAGTGTCCCTATCTAGGGAGTGTGATGTCGGAAAGCCAGGGGAGAGAGGGGGCGAGAAGCACCTTGGGCCTGTGGGCAAACAGAGCCTGGGAACTGGGCCCAGCTGTGTTTGTCTTGGCCCTGTGTCCCATCCCTGGGGACGGGAGCCCAGGGACGCCCAGAGCAGCTCGGAGCCTGGCCCAGGCAGCCCAGCCGGAAGGGATCGAGTGTTTGACAGATCTGGGGGCTGGTGGGACGAGGGGCCTCAGCCGCTCTGATCCCAGCGAGTGCCACCGCAAATACTGGGGCAGCCAGCCAGGATCCTCTGCCCTGGCCAGGAGTCGCTGGCCAGCCACTCATGGCCTCCCCAAGCCCACTCCCCGGACCCCAGCCCAGGAGCTCTCCCCAACGGGCTCACAGTCTCCCCACACGCCCAACCTTCCCTAGGGGCATCCTCAGCCTAATGACCCACAGCCTCCCCAACCCAGGGGGTCGGACTCCCCAGTGCCCTCCAGGGTCCCAAGGATTCACAGTCCCCTTCCACCCTGCTCTAACCACTAGACCCCAGTCCCTTCCCAGAGCAGGGGATAGAACCCAGGAGTCTTGGCTCCCAGCCCCCCACCCGTGCTCTAACCACTAGAACCCGCTCTCCTCCCAGAGCCGGCACTTACCGTGAGGGGCAGGGAGCAGATGACGAAGATGATAGTCATGAGGGCCAGCAGGACCAGGTGATCCACCTCTTCGTCGCCTTGGCTGAACCAGCTTTTCCGGCGGCGCTGGGCCGGCCCCAGGGACCCATGCCGGGCCCGCTGCTTGCGGTACATCTGGCAGAGGCTGACGATGACGGAGCCGTTGCAGAGGAAGATGGCGAGGATGAGGAAGGCCATGAGGGTGGCGTAGGTGAGCGAGAAGGCGGCGGTGCCCGGCTGGTTGGTCGCCATCTCCACGAAGCACCAGGTGCCGGGGCAGTATTGTTTGTGCTGTCCCACGCCCAGGAAGGGCAAGCAGCAGAAGAGGGCGCTGAAAGCATAGACGGCCGGCAGCGCCAGCTTGGCCCAGCCGCGCCCATTATGTTGAGAGTAGAAGTAGGGGTGGCTGATGGCCAGGCACCGCTCCACCGCCATGGTGCAGAGGATGAGCATGGAGGCGAGGCCGAAGAAGGTCATGGCAAAGGCGAAGAGCTGGCACAGGCCCCGCCTGCCCTCCACCAGGCCCAGCAGGGAGGCATTGCGGGCGTAGCTGACAAAGACCACGGGGCTGAGGAAGCAGGTGCCCAGCAGGTCGGTGGCGGCCAGGCCAGTCACCAGGATGCAGAAGGCCGAGGACTTGGTACGCAGCTCCTTGCGGTGCACGCCCAGGATGGCCAGCGCCACCACGTTGCCGGCCACGCCGGCGGAGAACATCAAGGAGCTCATCACCGGGCTGCCGTCCTCCTGCAGCTGGGTGGTGTTGGCGCACAGGTTGGCCAGGGGCCCCAGGGAGGACGACGCCAAGGGACCCGGGCTCTTCTGCAGGAGGAGCATCGGCGGGGCAGGACTCCTGGGTTCGGTTTCTAGCGCAGGGAGGGGAGTGGGGTCTAATGGGTTAGAGCGGGGGGGTGTCTGGGAGTCAGGACTCCTGGGTTCTATCCCTGGCTCTGGGAAGGGAGCAGGGGTGGGGGGCTGGGAGCCAGGACTCCTGGGTTCTGTCCCTGGCTCTGGGAAGGGAGCAGGGTCTAGTGGTTAGAGCAGGGTTGGGGGCTGGGAGCCAGGACTCCTGGGTTCTGTCCCTGGGAAGGGAGCAGGGTCTAGTGGTTAGAGCAGGGTGGGGGGCTGGGAGCCAGGACTCCTGGGTTCTGTCGCTGGCTCTGGGAAGGGAGCAGGGTCTAGTGGTTAGAGCAGGGTGGGGGGCTGGGAGCCAGGACTCCTGGGTTCTGTCCCAGGCTCTAGGGCACCTGTGGATGAGACGCCTCCGCGTGGGATCCCCAGAGATCCGCGTCCTGCAGACGCCGCCGGCTCGGCTCAGCCCGGGACTCTCCAGCGGCGGCTGGGAAGCAGCTTCTGCTCCTGTCTCGGCTGCGGGGCGGGGAGGAGCCGGCCCGGGGCGGGGCAGCCACCGCCCACTTGTTTCCTTTTCTTGGGGGGGGGGGGGGGGGGGACCAGCTGCCAACCTCAGCCTCGGGACAGCGGCCCTTGGCCCCCAGCGCGTCCTGGGCCGGGCGCGGGGGCTCGAACTGCCGCGCAGCCAGGGAGGGGGCACCCAGAGCGGGGTGGAGGGGGTGCATGGGGGGAGAGAGGGATCGAGAGGGGTGTGTGCGGGGGTGGAGGGGGTGCATGGGGGGAGGGATCGAGAGGGGTGTGTGGAAGGGGGGAGAGAGGGATCGAGAGGGGTGCATGCGGGGGTAGAGGGGGTGTATGGGGGAGAGAGACAGAGGGTGTGTATGAGGGGAGAGCTCAATGGATGGGTGTATATGGGGAGGGAGGGGGGGGTTATGTGGATGGAGGGATAGCTAATAACAATCCCTGGCTCTTTTCACCACTGGGTCTCAAAGCACTTTACAAAGGAGGTCTCATCTGTCAAATGGGGAAACTGAGGCACGGAGCAGGGACGGGACCTGGCCAAGGTCACCCCGCAGGCCAGTGGCCAAGACATAAAGAAAGCCAAGGTCTCCGGCGTCCCAGCCACGTTCCCGCCGCAGGATCGCAGGGCCGTAACCAGCCGTCCGGAGGGAACGTGGCGTGGGCGACTTGGAAGGGACCTCAGAGTGGAGGATAGGTGGATAACGCCGGAGAGGGAGCATGGATGGAGAGCGGAGACTGTGGAAAGGGAGAGGCAGCATCCTCGTCAGTTTCTTGCATTCACCATCAGATCCCTTCTGACTCCAGACAACTGCGCGCGGGGGGAGGTCGCGGCTCTCTGGACTCCACATTTTCTATGTTGATGTCGCAATCATAGACTTTAAGGTCAGAAGGGACCGTTATGATCATCTAGTCCGACCTCCTGCACAACGCAGGGCACAGAATCTCACCCACTCCTGTAACAAACCCCTGACCTATATCTGAGCCATAGAAGTCCTCAAATCGTGGTTTAAAGACTTCAAGGTGCAGAGAATCCTCCAGCAAGTGACCCCTGCCCCATCTATAAAAGAGGAAGGCTTTTATAGATCCAAGAGATATACACATCTCATTGTAATATCTCTGTTTGCATCCATAGGCTGACCATTTAAAGTTTAAAAATGGGGTGGTTAAGACCAGTCAAATCCTTCCCCCATCCACATTTATTCAAAAGAAACTGAAAAGTTGGTTATTAATATCAAAAACATGCTCCTGGGGTTCTTTGTAGATATCGTTTACTACCAAAACCCATACTTGTAAACGTACATAGTGGGAATTTGTGCTTCCCGTAGAGGTAAAGTCTTCCAGATATATTTTGTGTTTAAGGGAACAATTTTTCACCTTCGTTATCAAAGCTATATATCAAACTTCTTGTCTGATGTATGGTAAATAAGACATTGCATGTAGCAAAATACAGAATGCTACCTTAAGCCTGGTGCACTTGGTAATGCCGTTCAATACTTAATTTACGGTATGTTTTTAAAATGAGAAATGCCAGCTGTTCAAGATTCATTCAAGGGAAAGACTGAGCATTTTTCAAGCATTTGGTATTTTTGATGTCTCTTTGGAGCCAGTCTTCATTTGACCCTGGAGTACGTCCCCGCACCCCAATAAACCTGAGCCCCAGAGCCCCAGCTGATGTAGATCAATCTGGCTCCGCTGGAATCTGCGGGGCCAGATCTCCAGCTAGTGCAAAGGGGTGTCACTCCGTTGCAGTCAACGACCCAAATCCCCAGCCCCTCTGCAGTCCCTTGAATAGATTAACACCGATTTACATCAGGTGAGGATTTGGCCCAGGACCCCCTTCTGCGCCCGTGTCCTGCCAATAGTCCAGAGCCTGGTTTTTATCAGCAGATTCCATGGAAACATCAAATGTGCCAGATCCAATTCTCCACCCTTCCCCCACAGCCAACAGAGCCAGCCAGTTCTCTCTCCCCGCAGCCCTCGTCCAACCACCCAGGGGCTGGATCAGAGCCAGCACCCTCTAGAGGGCCCATTCCCCAGAGCCCGCCCATGGCATCTTTCCAACGAAGTCACAGAGGAGGCTCCCAGCACCCTGCTCTTTGATGGTGGCGGGAGTGGGGGGGAGGAAGGTGCCTGAGAATCCAGACTAAGCACTCTTTGTGCCAGGCTCAGCTGTGCCTAATCATGGGGGGGGGGGGGTCCTGTGGTACCCAGGGACCCAGAGAGCCTCTCCCCACTCAGCCATGGGGGAAGGGGGTGAGTCAGCAAATACCTGCCCTGGTCTGGAGACAGATTCCCAGCCTCAGCATCAGCAGCCATGGTGTGGTGCTTCCATGGGCTCCAGACAATTTTTATAGTCAGATTTAATGGATTCATTGGGCCATCTGACATATACGGTAAAATAGAGAGATCCAGAAATACGAGTCTTATTTATTAAGTGGATTACGGTAACACCGAAAACCCCCAGCTGAGATCGGGGTCCCATCTGGTGGATCCTGCCCAGACACACAGTGATCGAGATCGGGGCTGCGTTGTGTCGAATGCTGCCCGGACACACAGTGACCGAGATCAGGGACCCGTCGTGCTGGGCTCTGCACACGCGGGTGCCTACACACACGTGTACACACTCTCAGATCTGGGGCCCTGCTGCTCCGCGGGCCGCACACACATAGACAGCTCCAAAGATCTCACAGTCAACATGGACAAAGGGTGGGAGTGGAAACAGGCCCAGAGTTAGGGGAGACCTGCCAAGGTCAGCGTCAGAGCTGACCAACTGGGGAAAACCGAGGCACCAACTTTGGTTGGACGAATGAAAAATTCCAAAATGAGTTTCCTCTTAGTAAACTAGAGTCAAAAGGAAAATAGTCTTAGACGCAGCCTGCTCTGTGGGAGGGGACATCCCCCAGGAGGCCTGGCCCAGAAAAAGCCCCCTTGGGGGGAGTGGGCGGCCGTTTGGATGTGATCCAGTGACGGAAAATGTTGATGCTGTTTGGGGGCCACCAAGAGCCCTCCCATGCTGGAGCAGTGTCCCTCCTGCCCCATCTGGCTTTAAGCAGACCCTCCCACTTGGGTCTGGTACCCAGCTCTGAGCCCCTTACTCTGTGGCTGTCACACTTTGTGACCAGAATCATAGAATATCAGGGTTGGAAGGGACCTCAGGAGGTATCTAGTCCAACCCCCTGCTCAAAGCAGGACCAATCCCCAGACAGATTTTTGCCCCAGATCCTTAAATAGCCCCCTCAAGGATTGAACTTATAACTGGGGGTTTAGTAAACCAATGCTCAAACCACTGAGCTATCCCTCCAGTCAAGGTGCGCCAAGAGCTGGATTGATTGATGGGGAGACATGAAAAGAATTTGGAGCCCAATTCTCATTCAGGCTCTGGCCTCCTGGGCTGCATGAAGAGGCCTTAAATTGAGCATAATTTACAACCCCTTTACCGGGCCAGAGCCTGTTCTACGCACCACTTTTGTCCAGGGGGTGATCAGGTCCTGGAGCCATCCCTTTGCTATCCAGGGTGTGCCCACACCTGGGATACTGCGTGCCATTCTGGTCACCCCCATGTCAGCAAAAGAGATATTAGAACTGGGAAAAGTACAGAGACGGGCAACAAAAATGATTAAATGATCCATGTGAGGAGAGATTAAAAAAACGGGAACTGTTTAGCTTGGAAAAGAGACAATCGAGGGGGGGATATGAACAAAGTCTATAAAACTATGACTGGTGTGGAGAAAATGAAGTGGGAAGAGTTATTTACCTCTTCATATTACACACAAACGAGAGGTCACCCCCAAAAAATAATAGGCAGCAGGTTTAAAACAAACAAAAGGAAGTGCTACTTCACCCAATGCACTGTCAACCTGTGGAACTCCTTGCCAGGGGATGTTGTGAAGGAAGTATAACTGGGCTCAAAACAAGAATGAGCTAGGCTCCTGGAGGACGGGTCCATCAGTGGCTATTAGCCAAGATGGTCAGGGACGCAACCCCGTGTTCTGGGTGTCCCTAAACCTCTGACTGCCAGAAGTTGGGACTGTACAACAGGGGATGGATCACTCCATAATTGTCCCTGTTCTGGTCATTCCCTCTGAAGCATCTGGCACCAGCCACTGCCAGAGACAGGCTACTGGGATAGATAGACCCTTGGTCTGACCCAATCTGGCCGTTCTTATGTTCTTATCCCACAGCTCCACACCCCAGCCAAGGAAGCCCAAGAAAGTTCTGGCTGAGTAGCAGAAAAAACATCCTGATGGCGAGATGGGGAATCAGGGTGGAAACTACCGGCTCAGCAGAGCCAAACCTAGTTACGCAGCAGAACCGTGCTGACCCAGCTCAGCAGAAAGGAAGCCCCACATACATGTTGTCCAGGTGATTTATGTGTCCAGTGTGTGCCCGCTCGCCGTGCTGGAATATAGCACCCCAAAAGCCAGCACTGATGGGCCAGACCCTCAGCCAGTGTGAACCCTCCACCAGCCGAAGATCTGCTCCCCACGAGGATGCTGAAGATCATCCATACACCTGGGGACACTGGGGCAGAGTCAGGAAAAGAACCCACGAGTCCTGACTCCCAGTCGGTGGGTTCTAACCGCTGCACCCCACTCTCCTCCCAGGGCTGGTGCTAGATCCCAGGAGTCCTGACTCCCAGTCCCCCCACCCACTCGAACCACTAGACCTCACACCCCTCCCAGAGGTGGGGCTAGGTCCCAGGAGTCCTCCCTCCCAGCCCCTCCCTAACCTGACGAGGGACAAGCAGGCAGACAGCGCCAGATCCCTGCCTCTTGGTGCTGAGGTGCAGACGGAGAAGCCCTGAAACCAGCAGACCCAGATGGAGCTGTCTGGTGGCAGGGGAGCAGAAACTCCCTCTGCCCAGAGCTGGTGGGGGCCATCACTCTTCCCCTCCTCCCCCCAAAAGCTTGGATAAAAGCCGCAGCCTCCTTCTGCCCATGGCGTGGGCGGCTGAGCCTGGCACGTTCGCTCCCAGGCCTATCTCCCGGAGCCAGCCGCTGCCACTGGAACCGCCAAGCTGGCTTGCAGCCACCCAGCTGCTCTCCCCTCCGGCGACGGGGCCAAATCCCCCACTGGTGTAAACCCACCCAGTTCCGCAGGGCAGCACGCTTGACACCAGCTGGGGCTGGGCTGAGGGGAGGGGGAGTCTGGCCTCATGTTACGTGGCTTGAAGCTGGATGTTTATGGGCACTAAATAATTAAGCAGCAAGTTCCTTCCCACTCCCCCCAGGAGATATAACAATAGTTTAATTTACAGTAGTGGAAATGGACTTGCCCATGATCTCACGGCAGAGCTGAGATTAGAACCTGGGAGTCCTGGCTCCCTGCCTCTCTGCTCTAACCACTAGACCCCACTCCCCTGCCAGAGCAGGGGCTAGAACCCAGGAATCCTGGCTCCCAGCCCCCCGGCTCTAACCACTAGACCGCACTCCCCTCTCAGAGCAGGGGCTAGAACCCAGGAATCCTGGCTCCCAGCCACCCCACTCTCATCACTAGGCCGAACTCCCCTCCCAGAGCAGGGAGCACAACCCAGGAGTCCTGGATCTCAGTCTCCTGCTCATACCGTTCAGTCCCCAGCCCCCTTTCCAGGCAGGGATAGGACCCAGGAGTCCTGGCCAGTTCTCTGCTTCCCACACAGTCAGAGGGCTTGGGGCCCCAGAGTGTGTTGAATCGCTCCTGGCAATATCATTGATGTATTCAGAGTTATGACCGTGCCATCTCGTACGCTTGCAGCACGGCCCCAGCGGAAGAAACCGCCAAGTGCTTTGCAGACAGTAGATCAGTTCTTCAGCTGGTAAAAATCTGGATAGCGCTATTGACCCCCGTGCAACTGTGTCGACGTGTGGGGGGGGCTAGACCGGTGTGTCCAACGGAAAGACGCCCGTTCACACCAGCCGGGGATCTGATCCCTTTGGCCCCAATGCAGCAATGGCCGATTTAATCCAGCCGGGGATCTGGCCTAATACATCCCCACAGAGCTTTGCTTCCTACAGAGCTACAACACCTCTGGGGTGGAGCCCAGCAGCTGTTTAACAGCAATCACCCAATTGCTGGGGGGCGGGGAGGGCGGAGGGGGATGGACATATGATGCACCCCGTTTGCCACATGTAACTACACACACCACAGACACCCAGGTGGGGAGGAGGGACAGCGCTCTGTGACCCAGAGACCCATTCTCCTCTCACGCTGGAGTAAACCAGGAGTAACTCACTGGAAACGCACCCCAGAGTCAACCAGGAGTAGCTTCATGGAAACTCAAACCCAGTGGGAACCAGGAGTAGCGCCACTGAAACGCAAACCCAGTGTGAACCGGGCATGACTTCACGGCCACTCCGCCTATCTTTAACGCTGAGAGCTTTTCTCCCAATGGCTTTGAGCATTTGAGTGAAATCAGCATTAACAAAAAGGAAGCGATTTGAACAGTGAGGAGGAAAATCCCCTGCTGCTTTGATTTCAAGTTCTTTGGTATTTCCTACCTGGCCCTTATCTGCCCATAGCAACAGCCGAGGCCTGAATCAGTAACGTTTAAAAAAAAACACAGCGAAAAAAGCCCCTTTCTTTTCCCCTCCCGGCTTCCCACACGCAACACCCTGTCACGGCAGCTGACGATCCCTCCATGCCCCCCCCCACATTAGCCGGCGGGCACAGGATCCGTCCAGTGGTTGAATCTGCTTGCTGAAGGCTGGCACAATGTACCAGAATAGGGCCGTTCAGGGCCATGTAAACAGCCCCCTTATCTCTCCTGACTTCTTTCCCACCGCACTCTCCCAGCGGTGAGATACCGACACCTCCCCCTTCCCCCGGTCTCCTGCCCCCACTGGCTTTAACTTCTCTTTATTTGCCTAAAAATTATCACCTCCATTGCATCGGTACAACAGTAACCTCGGCCAGGAGCCCAACCCCGTGGCAGGGCTGCTTTCGGGCTACAGCCTTCAGCCAACACGCACGGCCCCAGCACATCACAGCCCTCTACCACCTGGGATCAGATACATTCATCCATGGGTCAGAGACTCTATACTGCCAGCAGCTAATGGGGATTCTTCTCAAGCTCCAGGGGCCGGGCCTTTGGATCAGGTGGGGGAGGTCTACCTTAGCCTCTGTGTGTGCGTGGCATAGCGACATCGCATGAAGCCCTAGGTCCCTGTGGATCGCTTAGAAGTGCTGAATTGGGCAGACGACGAGGCGCCCGGAGGACAGGGGAGGGCGCTGCCCCGTTTAGAGCCGCCAGAGCATGCGGAGCAGAGCTGGGATTCTGTGGGGAGGGCTCTCGATAACGGGGTGCGAGGTGTGGGCAGAGAGCCAATGGCGATGAGCGCTAACGAGCGGGAATCTAGGGGGGAGGGAGAAATGGGGGGGGTCTGGAGCAGAGAAAGGGGCCTGGGAAGGCTTGGGGTTGGGGTGAGATCCGGAGCAGAGAGGCCCAAGGCCGGGAGAACGAAGGGGGTCCGGGATCAGAGGCCTTTGGGAGGGTGGGCACCCCGTTTCCAGTTGCTGATGACCCAGGCCAACTCCTGGCTGCAAGCTGGTGAGCCCGCAGAGCAGTTAGCGTCTCCAGAGCGGGAGCCAGGGCTCTGACCCAGGGCGCTGGGGCCGGGTGAGTCCACATGGAATAACAAGGCAAATAGGCCTGAGACAGACAGTGAATAAACCCAGAGCTGCCGTGCCCCGGTTAATGGAGGGGCTGGATTCCACCCGCTCCAGAGTTCTGCGAACCCACCCGGCTCTGCTCCGGGTCCCCGCCATCGGACGCATCCCCCAGTGGGGCTGGGTTCTCCCCTCACACACTGGGCACCTCAGCCATAGGATAGAAGCGCTGGGCTCTAGATCTGAGCCCCCAGGCCCTGCTGCCAGGGCCGCGTTGCCGCCCACCCCGCTGGCTCTGAGCCCCTCCCCGTCCCCCCACAGTCAATGGGGAGCCTGTCCCTTTTAGTTCTTAGCTAGTGACTGTCACCACTTCCCTGACGGACCAGTCGTGTTCAGCCCTCCGCACACACACAGAGACGTGCACTCACACTTACAGAAACACACACAGACACACACACACACTTACAGATACATGCACATACACAGACACACACACACACAGACACACTTACAGATACATGCACATGCACAGACACACACACACAGACACACTTACAGATACATGCACACACACAGACACACACACACACACACTTACAGATGCATGCACAGACACACGCACACACAGATGCACGCACAGACACACACAGACACACACCAACACACATAGCTACACACGCACATGCACACCCACACTGCAGACACACACAAGCACACCCACACATGCATGTGCACAGACGCGTATGTGCACTCGCACATGCACACCCACAGACACGCACATACACACACACATACATATGCACACACGCAGACATGCACACACACATGCACCCGTGCGCACACAGACACACATGCACAGACACACCCATACATGCACACACATAGACACGCACGCAGACATGCACATGCAGAGACACACCCACACATGCACACGCAGACGCACGTACACACGCACCCCCTCCACACACCATTGTACTTTCACTCCCAGCGCCGCCACATCACCATCCTGCCCGGCCCTGCAGGGAGCCTCCCCCTCACCCCAGCCAGCAGCACAGTCATTTCCGAGGCCTCAGGACGTGAGCTAAACAGCAGAGTACTTGGCACCACTTGCCCTTTAAAGGCATCAGCTCCCGCCGCCCACAGGAGCGTCTCAGCACAGCTGGGAAATGGGCACGTGTTATTAACCAGCCGCCCTGGCTCAATCCGGGGGGCCTTCCCGGAGAGCGGGGCTGGGCTGAGCATCCGGCCGCTAGCCCCGTGTCAGCTGCCCTTCAGTGGGACGAAACACAGCGCTGGTGGGATCTATCTACCCCCGTACACCCCCCCACATCTACCTATCCCCATACACCCCCTCTGTCTATCTATCTATCTATCTATCTATCTATCTATCTATCTATCTATCTATCTATCCCCATACACCCGCTCTATCTATCTATATATCTATCTATCCCCATACACCCGCTCTATCTATCTATCTATCTATCTATCTATCTATCTATCTATCCCCGTACACCCCCTCTATCTATCTATCTATCTATCTATCTATCTATCCCCTTACACTCCCTCTATCCATCTACCTATCTATCCCCATATACCCCCCTCCATCTATCTATCTATACGGCCCTATCAAATTCATGGCCATGAAAATCGTATCACGGACCATGAAATCTGGTCTTCCCCCATGAAATCTGTTTGTGTGTGTGTTTTTACCCTATACTATACAGATATCACGGGGGAGACCAGCGTTTCTCATATTGGGGGTCCTGACCCAAAAGGGAGTTGCAGGGGTTCACAAGGTTATTTTAGGGGGGTTGTGGTATTGCCACCCTTACTTCTGCGCTGCCTTCAGAGCTGAGTGGCCGGAGAGCCGTGGCTGTTGGCCAGGTGCCCAGCTCTGAAGGCAGCGCCGCCGCCCGCAGCAGCGCAGAAGTAAGGGTAGCGGTACTGCAACCCTCCAACAACTCCTTTGTGGGTCAGGATCTCTACAATTACAGCACCCGGAAATTTCAGATTTAAATAGCTGAAATCATCACATTTACGATTTTTAAAATCCTGTGACCGTGAAATTGACCAAAATGGACGTGAATTTGATAGGGCCCTACTTATTAGGAAACCGCAGCTCGGGGCAGCTGACAGGCATCTCGCTCCCTGCTCTGGAGGTGATAGTTGGGCCCCTGCACTTCCTCCACGTTACAATGCTTAGACAGGTCTCCATGGAGCCCACTCCAAACACACATGGCCTGGCATTCCGATGGCAAGGTCTGGGGAAGGCAGGCACCCGGACAGTGACAGGTGGCTTCAGGCTCTGGGTGTGGGAGGGGAGACTGTCCTTCGCTAGCCCTTGTGCCGGGCCACAATTGTCCCTGCTCAGATGGTGCCGGTGAGCAGCCTGGATGCCCTCCCAAGAGGCTGGCGGGGTCCCACCAGCACCATTGCCTGCAACGAGAAAGCCAGGGGGGTGCTCACTGGAGCTGGAAAACAGAACATGCAAAACTGACATGTGAATAATCTGTGGAACTCCCTGCTGCAGGAGGGCTGGCGATTCAAATAGTGCCTTGTATCGAAGCAGCAGGTATTGGCTTAGCTGAAAGGGTGGCTGCTCCAGTCCAAGACACTGCATGCTAAGTGCTTATATTAATGCACATACATGTCTTTACATGTGCTATGTGTGCATGCAACTATGTGTATGAATGCGCACATGCTCCAAACAAGCATAGGATGGCATACATTTACACAGCGCTGCTTATATGCCATCTGCATTTTGGTAGGCATTTTGCGTGTTTGCATGTCATGTACACAGGCTGACCTATGGGCATGCTTGTATTGTGGATACCCCCATGCTGGTATGTGTGTTTGCGTGCTTGCCTTGCATTAAGGCATGTTTGTGTTGCATGCATGCATGGTTGTGTACATGTGTGCATGGTTGTGTGACTGCTTGTATTACACATGTGCCCGCATTGCATGCATGTGTCTGTGCACGTGTGTTTATGTATGTGCGCATGTTTGTATTGCATCCATGTCCGCATTGCAGGCACACATGGCTGTGTACTTCTATACATGATTGTGTGCATGCCTGCATCGCACGCACATATGTGCTACATGCAGGTGTGCCTACGCACATATAGGCAGATCTGTATTGCATGACGCATGGCTGTGTGCCTGCATACATGCCTGTGTATTCCATGCTCGCATTGCGTGTGTGCTTGTATTGCACACTCATCTATGTGTGCAAATAACCCTGAATAGGTTTGTGCATCGGCAGTACAGAACAAGTAGGGCCCTGCACCACGGACAGGAATGTGATCCCCTTCTGTGACAGCCTGGCAAGTGTCTGCATTGGTATCTGAGAGGAGGCGGAGGGGTCCAGACACGCCAGGGGGGCTCAACCCCCCAAAATAAGCAATTGAGTCAACTGATTGTCCACAGTATTATTATACTACCAAAGCATGTTGAGTCCAGTCCTTTATGAAAGCCGGAGGCATTGATGACTATCCTGGTGAAATGTCTGTATTAACACGACATGAGGAATGATGGGTACCTGAGGCTACTATGCTTTAAAGCAGGGGTGGGCAAACTTTTTGGCCTGAGGGCCCAGTCTGAGAATAGAAACTGTATGGCGGACCATGAATTGAACACAAAATTGGGGTTGGGGTGCAGGAGGGGGTGAGGGCTCTGGTTGGGGGTGCGGGCTCTGGGGTGGGTCTGGGGATGAGGAGTTTGGGGTGTAGGAGAGTGCTCCGGGCTGGGACCAAGGGGTTCGGAGGGCAGGAGGGGGATCAGGGCTGGGGCAGGGGTGCAGGTTCCCGCTGGGGGTGCGGGCTCTGGGGTGGGGCTGGGGATGAGGAGTTTGGGGTGTAGGAGGGTGCTCCGGGCTGCGATCGAGGGGTTTGAAGGGCGGGAGGGGGATCAGGGCTGGGGCAGGGGGTTGGGGTGTGGGGAGAGGCTCAGGGATGCAGGCTTCGAGCGGCGCTTACCTCAAGCGGCTCCCGGCACCAGTGGCATGTCCCTTCTCTGGCTCCTATGCAGAGGCATGGCCAGGAGGCTCTGCACGCTGCCCCATCCGCAGGCACCACGCCTGCAGCTCCCACTAGAGCACGTAGGAGCCGGAGCAGGGCCATGAGGGCTTCTGGGAGCTGCGTGGTGTGGCCCCTGACCCAGTGCCCCGGCTGGAGCACTGGAGCGGGGCAAGCCCCAGACCCCGCTCCCCAGCGGGAGCTCGTGGGCCTGCTTAAAACGGTTTGCGGGCCGAATCCGGCCCACAGGCCATAGTTTGCCCACCCCTGCTTTAAAGTCTTTGACCAAACAAAGGGAGACCCAGGTTGTCTCTCAGAGAGGAGGGAAGGCAGCTACCTGCCTCTCGTCCATGAAATTACGTATGATGGAATCCAACCAAGGGAAGCCCCATTTCCACAGGAATCAGCAAGGAACTGCGAAATCGTCATCCTGAAAAACAAGGCGTGTGGGGAAACACAAGCAGAAGCGAAAGGCCGTTTTGGCACCCCAAATTGTTTCTTTTACTGATTTAAAAACATTTTTGAAGGTAGCATCTAAGCAGATGAGCCAGTGGAATAAATCTGCAGATGATAGTACTATGCCCACAAGAATTCCTGGTGGAAGGCATGAGAGCTGGAAACTGTGCCCCTGAAATCTCACTCTACGTATGCTCTGGTTAGCTCAAAGAAGCGCTTCTCTTGAATAAACCAGAGGGGGAGAGTGGTAGGAAGAGCTCAGTTCCTCAAGCTGTTTTTGCCATAGGCAATGCCTCGGTAAACCCCTTCACAGAGTGACTTGAGTTCAGTGGACTTAAAAGTAGTTTGGGAGCCCCAGGCTTTTTATGTTTTAAGAGTGGTTTGCACTGCAGTACAGTCTAAGCATATATCTGCACAGCAGAAGTTGTGCACCGGCAAGCCTATTTGGTCTGGCTTGAATCCAGCTAGCACCAGTAACAGTAGTAGTGAAAAGAACAGGAGTACTTGTGGCACCTTAGAGACTAACACATTTATTAGAGCATAAGCTTTCGTGGGCTACAACCCACTTCTTCGGATGCATATAGAGTGAAACATTGAGGAGATATATATACACACATACAGAGAGCATGAACAGGTGGGAGTTGTCTTACCAACTCTGAGAGGCCAATTAAGTAAGAGAAAAAAAAACTTTTGAAGTGATAATCAAGATAGCCCAGTACAGACAGTTTGATAAGAAGCAAGTGTGAGAGTACTTACAAGAGGAGATAGATTCAATGTTTGTAATGGCTCAGCCATTCCCAATCCCTGTTTAACCCTGAGTTGATTGTGTCTAGTTTGCATATCAATTCCAGCTCAGCAGTCTCTCGTTGGAGTCTGTTTTTGAAGTTTTTCTGTTTTAAGATAGCCACCCGCAGGTCTGTCATAGAATGGCCAGACAGGTTAAAGTGTTCTCCCACTGGTTTTTGAGTATTATGATTCCTGATGTCAGATTTGTGTCCATTAATTCTTTTGCGTAGAGACTGTCCGGTTTGGCCAATGTACATGGCAGAGGGGCATTGCTGGCACATGATGGCATATATCACATTGGTAGATGTGCAGGTGAACGAGCCCCTGATGGTATGGCCGATGTGATCAGGCCCTATGATGGTGTCACTTGAATAGATATGTGGACAGAGTTGGCATCGGGCTTTGTTACAAGGATAGGTTCCAGGGTCAGTGTTTTTGTTCAGTGATGTGTGGTTGCTGGTGAGTATTTGCTTTAGGTTGGGGGGTTGTCTGTAAGCGAGGACAGGTCTGTCTCCCAAGATCTGTGAGAGTAAAGGATCATCTTTCAGGATAGGTTGTAGATCTCTGATGATGCGCTGGAGAGGTTTTAGTTGGGGGCTGAAGGTGACAGCTAATGGTGTTCTGTTATTTTCTTTGTTGGCCCTGTCTTGTAGGAGGTGACTTCTGGGTACTCGTGAAGCGAGTGCAGCTTGTGAGCTGAGTACATACCCAGGGTCTGTACTGGATTTGTACTCCTCGTGCTGAAGCCTGCACTGTGCAGTCATCACTGTTGTCATTGCCAGCGCTAGGTCCTTGTAGGGCTTTTGCTGTGTGGACATACCCTAAAATGTGCACACACTGGTACAAACACTGTAACACCGGAACAGCCACTTTCCCGACCACCCTCCTGGCCTCCCTCCCAGCCACAAACTTTGTCCAGGCCTCCTTCTGAACCCCTCTTGCACCCCTCAAATGCCAATGCAGAACTTGTACGTGATACACCAGTGTGTGTGAATTTAAATAAAGCCCAGCCCTTTTGCCCCACACTTGCGGCACCATGAAAAAGGGGAGGGAGAGGGTGTCCAGCTTTATTTTTAGAATGTATTTAGGTGCCTCCCCTAGAGCCCCTCTCCTCGTCTGAGCCCCCCATGGGGCACAAGAACCTCCTCAGTTTTATTTACCCTCCTCTGTATTGCACCATCTTAGCACCTTCCTAAGCTCTCTTTGAATTGCTTAGAACACCACTAGGCATACCTTTCGCTCCTTTCCCACAGGATCGAATCCAAATTAAAATGCCCTCCACTCAAAGGAGCAAGCGTGAGTCCATTGGTCCCCTGCATAGTACATAGTACCACTACATTAGAGCCAACCGGCATTTTTAATGGTGCTAGCCCTATGAAGGCTCTGGCCATTGTGACCCCTGATATGAGAGCCAGGTCAATATCACGCTCTTTTCTAAATGACAGGGGTGAAACTGATTATAAAGCCAAGTTCTCAAGTCTTATTATGGCTAAGAAGAGCCTTTCGACTAATACACCACTTTTAAGTCGACCACAGTCCTTATTATAACCGTTTGCTACTAAAATATAAAGAATAAAAGAATAATAAAGCCTCTGGCAGGAACACAAATGTACCAAGACAGCAGCGTGCGACTGTGAAGGGGCAGAAGAAAAAGCATCACAAGTAAAGCAGCGGCTTCCAGCGTTAGTGAGGACCTGCAGGCAAGCAAGCAAGAGCAGCAGGAATTCAGAGAGTAGAGGAACAGGCAAGTGCCACAGACTGACCCAGGCAAAGGGGTTAATGGGACTTTGGGTGCGGAAGGGCCCCGTGGGCTGAGCCAGACTGGCTTTAGATGGGACCTTTAGACGCTGTTGTCCCGAGCCTGGGTGGGTCGTCCCTTCAGGCGCCCCCACCACCACCTGGTGATGGAGAGCCCCACAAAGATACTCCAGGAGGCTGGACCAGAACTGCAGGGGCTGGAGTCAGCCACGAAGTCTCACTGCAGGGCCCGTAGGTGGTCCCTGTCTGCCCCTCCTCATCTGCCCCCTGTGTATCCCCCGTCCAACCCCCTCCCTTCCATCTGCCCCCTGCCCCCAGCCCAGCTGAGTGGGTCTAGGCCAGAGGATGCTTTGCTGGTCTCTAGCCCCTTTCATCAATTAACCCTCTCAGCTTCCCTGGGTCACATTCGTTATGCCCATTGTACAGCTGGGTAAACTGAGGCACGGGGCAGGCAAGGGGCTCACACAGTGAGTCTTCAGCAGAGCCAAGAGCTGAATCGAGGCATCCTGATTTACACTCCTGTCCCCCCCCGCCCCACCAGGCTGCCCTCCCGGAGCTGGGAATAAAACCCGCGAGTCCTGGCTTCCTCTCCAAGCCAGATCACCAAAGGGTCTCCTCTCCAGCCCGCTCCGAGCTCACAAGGCCGCTGCCCTCAGTGCTCATCCGCAGTCTCTGGAGATCCACCCCATGCCCCCCAGAGGTATCCCAAGGGATCCGTCCCCATTCCTTATGCAAGATCACTCGGAAGTCCCCAGAACCGAGGCTAAATCTGCTGGCACCCCAGCCCCCTTCTCCAGCTCAGACTCCAGATCCTGAGCCCAGCCCCACCCCCTCGTTGAAGGCAAACACACACACCCATGGACCAGCCAGGGCTCTGCTAGGCTGGGCAGCTACTTCCCAGACCCAGCCTCTCCAAGAGCGGCAGGGAAGGGGTTAGCCTGGAGGCCTGCAGTGTGCTCCAAAAGCAGGTTCACTTCCAATTCATTTAGCCAACCTGCTCAATTAATTAGGGAGGAAATGAGGGAAGGAACCAGAGCCGGAGGCTGCATGTGGCCAGGGGAGATCGGCGCCAGTGGGGCCGGGGTACTGGCTGGTGCACAAATGCCCCTGACAGGGGCCTGCTCCCCTCAGCCTGGGCAGCCACCGGCCCATCTGGCTGCGTAATGAATTTGCAGCTTTGAGGGGGGTCAGGTCCACCCACCGGGTGGGATGGGGTCGGGGGGAGCCACCGGTTTTCTCACCCACCAAGCTGGGCTACTCTGCACTGTCACTGATAAACTGGCCTGGGAGAGCACCAGGAGGAGATTAGCGCTGATAACCTGGCAGGGGACGGCAGTGTGAGGGGATTAGCCCTGATAACCTGGCAGGGGACGGCAGCGTGAGGGGATTAGCGCTGATAACCTGGCACGGGACAGCAGTGTGGGGGGATTAGCCCTGATAACCTGGCACGGGACAGCAGTGTGGGGGGATTAGCCCTGATAACCTGGCAGGGGACAGCAGTGTGAGGGGATTAGCCCTGATAACCTGGCACGGGACGGCAGTGTGGGGGGATTAGCGCTGATAACCTGGCACGGGACGGCAGCGTGGGGGGATTAGCGCTGATAACCTGGCACGGGATGGCAGTGTGAGGGGATTAGCGCTGATAACCTGGCACGGGACGGCAGCGTGGGGGTATTAGCGCTGATAACCTGGCACGGGATGGCAGCGTGGGGGTATTAGCGCTGATAACCTGGCACGGGATGGCAGT
>NW_020664868.1:3777987-3778262 GCF_002925995.2 Terrapene triunguis | reverse complement strand
TGGGGGGATTAGCCCTGATAACCTGGCACGGGACGGCAGCGTGGGGGTATTAGCGCTGATAACCTGGCACGGGATGGCAGCGTGGGGGTATTAGCGCTGATAACCTGGCACGGGATGGCAGTGGGGGGGGATTAGCGCTGATAACCTGGCACGGGACGGCAGCGTGGGGGGATTAGCGCTGATAACCTGGCACGGGACGGCAGCGTGGGGGGATTAGCCCTGATAACTTGGCACGGGACGGCAGCGTGGGGGTATTAGCGCTGATAACCTGGCAC
>NW_020664868.1:3775179-3777977 GCF_002925995.2 Terrapene triunguis | reverse complement strand
ACGGGACGGCAGCGTGGGGGTATTAGCGCTGATAACCTGGCACGGGATGGCAGTGTGGGGGGATTAGCCCTGATAATTTGGCACGGGATGGCAGTGTGAGGGGATTAGCCCTGTGTGACTTTATTGATATAATCTGGAACCATATAGAACATGGTTGCAACCAAAGTCCTGTAGTGGCACCAAATCTTGTAAAAAGGGGGTCAAATGAGGTGTCTAAGATAAAGTTATGGTTTGCTGGTTATGATTATGCTGTCTAGATGTGTGTATCAATTTTGTAGTTGAAGTTGTAAATATTGGCTCTATACTGTCTGTATTTCAAACGTATGCTATGCTTCTGGGAGACATCCCAGACAAGTTGGTGTTAGTTCTGCCTAGCCTGCTTGATGGCCCAGTAAGGACCATCAGCTATACAATTGACCCATGGAGAGAAGGCAGATATGCCTTGTAACTCAGCAAAGTATGCAGGAATTTGCCCATGTAACTCCAGACTCCATTTTGCTGTAATTTTCCACAGTAAGAATAAAGAGGTGTTCGTACACCTGGAAAAGACTATAAAAGGCTGATGCCTTGTTTCCATCTGGTCTTCAGTCCTGCTTCTTACCTCTGGAGGGACTTTGCTACAAACTGAAGCTCTGAACAAAGGACTGATGACCCATCCCAGCTGTGGATGTTGCAGAGACTTGATTTGAACCTGCAGTTTATTCCGTCACTGCTACAAGCCTGAACCAAGAACTTTGCCATTACTGTATGTAATTGATTCCATTTAACCAGTTCTAGCTCTCCTCTAGATCTTTTTTCCTTTTATGAATAAACTTTTAGATTCTAAAGGACTGGCAACAGCGTGATTTGTGAGTAAGATCTGATTTGTATATTGACCTGGGTCTGGGGCTTGGTCCTTTAGGATCGAGAGAACCTTTTTTCTTTTACTGGGGTATTGGTTTTCATAACCATTCGTCCCCATAACGAGTGGCACTGGTGGTGATACTGGGAAATTGGAGTGTCTAAGGGAATTGCTTGTGTGACTTGTGGTTAGCCAGTGGGGTGAGACCAAAGTTCTCTTAGTCTGGCTGGTTTGGTTTGCCTTAGAGGTGGAAAAACCCCAGCCTAGGGCTGTAACTGCCCTGTTTTAAGCAATTTGTCCTGAATTGGCACTCTCAGTTGGGTCCCGTCAGAACCGCATCGTTATACCCTGATAACCTGGCACGGGACGGCAGCGTGGGGGGGGATTAGCCCTGATCACCTGGCACGGGACGGCAGCGTGGGGGATTAGCGCTGATCACCTGGCACGGGACGGCAGCGTGGGGGGATTAGCGCTGATCACCTGGCACGGGATGGCAGCGTGGGGGGATTAGCCCTGATAACCTGGCACGGGATGGCAGCGTGGGGGGATTAGCGCTGATCACCTGGCACGGGACGGCAGCGTGGGGGGATTAGCCCTCAGTCAGCGACAGCGGATTTAGGGAACAGGCAGGTCTAATCTCAAGGACACCGGACCTCAGACCTACCCAGACTAAGGATGTGGCCTGGGAAGGGTGAACCTTCCAATGACTGACACACACCCCCAGGCATCCCCGTGCCCCCAGTCATGTCCTGCCCGGTCACGCAGACCCCCTGACCATGGCCTTACAGAGAGCCACTCCTGGGGCTGAAATTAATAATGAGGTAGGTTTCGCATCTGGCTCTGATCACAGCAGGGCCATTTGCCTCCCCCCCGAGCCAAAGGCCCAGCCGCTTTCAATCACTGATTTTATAACCCGGCCTGACATGGGCTGGGTCGCAGGGGCCCTCCCTGCCAAACCGCCCATGTAACACGCATATCAGGGCCACACATGGAGAGTAATGTCTCCCCTGGGAAGTGCATGCGTGGGGAGTTTAGGCCACAGATCCCAGCCCAGAATCACTGGCAAGACCAAGCAGAAATAGATCCAGATCCCAGCCCTGTGGGGAGGAAGGTAGTCAATTTGGGTACAGAGAAGGCAGAGCGCCCCCTCCTGACTCATCCACGCCACTTCCCACTGAGCTGGGGACTCGGTGGGTCTCCCATCCAACTGTGGACTAAGCCTGGCCCTGCTTAGCGTAAGATGCCAGCGTGACCTGGCATGACAGCGGTGTGTCCTAGGCCCTATTGTGCTAAGATCAAATGGAGATTCTCCTTTAGATCAAATGCGGGGAGGCCTGGGCTTCAGAAGCAGGAAGGTCGGAGCTGTATCCTCACCGGGGCTGGGAAGGGCCAAGTGGCCTGTGTGTGTCGCTGGGAAAACCCTAACTGGTGTTGGATTGGTTATAATGTGATACGTTCTACTCCTGAGCTGATAATCATGGATAGATAGATAGACAGATAGATAGATAGATAGATAGATAGATAGATAGATAGAAGGGGTGTATGGAGATAGATAGATAGATAGAGGGGGTGTATGGGGATAGATAGATAGAGGGGTGTACGGGGATAGATAGAAGGGGTGTATGGGGATGGATAGATAGAGTTGGGTGGATTGATGGAGAGATAGATAAAGGGGTACGCATGAGGATAGATAGATAATAAAATATATAATAATATAATAGATAGATAGAGGGGGTGTACGGGGATAGATAGATAGAGGGGGTGTACGGGGATAGATAGATAGAAAGGGTGTATGGGGACAGATAGATAGATAGATAGATAGATAGATAGAGGGGGTGTACGGGGATAGATAGATAGATAGATAGATAGAGGGGGTGTACGGGGATAGATAGATAGAAGGGGTGTATGGGGATAGATAGATAGATAGATAGAGGGGGTGTACGGGGATAGATAGAGG
>NW_020664868.1:3770808-3775169 GCF_002925995.2 Terrapene triunguis | reverse complement strand
GGTTTATGGAGATAGATAGATAGGGTTGGGTGGATTGCTGGAGAGATGGATAAAGGGGTACGCATGAGGATAGATAGATGGGGGTGTATAGGGTTGGGTGGATTGATGGGTAAAGGGGTACGCATGAGGATAGGGAGGTGAAAGGGTCTGTATGTGGCTAGGTAGAGAGAGGAGTGTGTATAGGGAGGGAGGGCTAGGCAGAGGCGTAGATCAATGACAGAGTGTGAATGGGGATGGAGGGGCGTGGCTATGGGGCTGGCTGGATCAATAGAGGGGTGTGCCTGGGGACAGAGAGAAGGGGGAAGGGGTGAGGCTGGGGCAGGATAAATAAAGGGGGATGGATGGATGGATGGATAGCGACCCCTCCCAATCAGATGGCTATGAGTTGTGAACAGCAGCTGGGAAATGGCCGTGTGGGTGTGATGGATTTTCCAAGCTGGCTGTTAGCAAAGCCCTGGGGCATCCCGTTATTCGGGGGGGGGGGGCGGGTGTTGAAGGAATCCCCCCAGCTGTAAGCGCTTCCATGTGTCTCCATGACTCAGTCTGCATGTTCCCTTCCACACGATCCCCCCAGGGCGCGTCACTCACCAGCTTCCACCGCATGGAGGGGGTGGGCGCTGTGCCGGACTTGGGGCGAGCACTCCTTGGAGAGGGGATTCTGGGCGGCCTTCCAGGGTGACAGAGCTGTGGGGCTGGATTCGGGAGGGGTGACCCACTCGTGACCAGGGGACTCATCGGCGCCGCTCCCCCCGCGCGCTGGGACCTCGTGGCCTCATGGGGATCTTTGAGGAGTGTCGCAGGCTTGGATGGTCTCTGCTGGCAGCAGCTGCTCAAGCGTTGGGCAGTAGGGTGGGCTAGTCAAAGCCGGGGGCCACTAGCCCTAGAAGGGGGGGTCAGCATTCCTGGGTTGTGTCCTCAGCTCTGGGTGGGGAGCGGGGTCTCGGGCAAAGGGATTGGAGGGCAGGACTCCCGGGTTCTATCTCTGGCCCTGCATCGGGGGCGGGATGATGTAGTGATTAGAGCAGGGGATTTAGGAGCCCGCATTCCTGGCTCTGCCTCTAACTCCCCCAGGACTGCACTGGGGTTATGTCAGGCCTTAGGCATTTCCTGTCAGCGGGAAGCGCTATTGCTGGCCAAGGATGGAGCCCCCCCAGCTGAGCTCCCCCATCCCCATCCCCTCCCGCAGCCCAGCCCCGCCGCAGCGCCTTAGCCGTCAGCTTTGGTGCGAGCAGGAAGAAGCGAGATTTCACCTGGTGCCGATTCCTCGGCTGAACACACTGAAGGTAGGCGGGAGGCCCAGCAGGAGGATCTCGGGGTCCTGGGACACCCCGTTAGCTGGGGCCCCAGCCCCTCCCATGTAACTCCAGTTGCAGAGGTTTGGGTGGGGGCCTCCTGAGCTCAGGTACAATTGTCCCCCTTTCCCCCCGCCCTCGCCAGCCCTGCCTGGCCAGGCTGAGGGCCCCGCTGGAGGCAAAGGCTGATCTCAGGGCTCAGGCATTGGCCAGGGATCCCAGCAATTTGGGTCACTTCTCGGCTTTGCTGCAGACTCCCTGTGTGATCCCATAGCTCTTTAGGGGCAGGGATTGTCTCACTCTCTCTGTGCAGCGCCCGGCGCGACAGGGCCTTAATCCCGGTCACTGTGTGTCTGGGCAGTGCCCGGTGCGACGGGGCCCTGATCTCGGTTGTTGTGTGTCTGGGCAGCGCCCGGCGCGACGGGGCCCTGATCTCAGGTGGGCACTACCATAATGCAAATAAATAATAAGAACTGACTTCTTCATTAGTGGTTTGCTTTATGCCAAACCAGAAAATCCCAGTGGTTGAACTAGTCTGGTCTCTGGTAGTCAGAATAGGTGGCTCAGATGCTAATAATTCACTCTGACATAGCCATTTTCATTGCTAGAGCTACATTTGTATCATCACCCCCATTACACAGATAGGAAAAACTGAGGCACAAGGAAATCACTCACTCTCTATCACTAAGCTAGGACTTGAACCTGGGTATCCTGATGCTTAAGCAGGTGCCTTAACCACCAGGCAGACCCTCCCCAAACTTTGCAGACCCCCGTGACTGTTTTTTATGAATGAATTCCAGCTGCACCGGTTCCTGCCTCTCGCCTTATCACACACACAAGACAGGGATCACCTGGCACGCCTTGAAAGCCAGTTCCCAGTCCTAGATTCCTACTGGTTTGACCGTACCAAGATTACCCTGCCGACTCACCATATCCCATGGGATTTAAATTGGCTTTGAGTAGCCCTGGGGTTATTACGAGCATCTATTTACCCCACAGCAGCACTCAGAACGTACAGGGCCGTGGGCACTACAAAAGCCCAGAGGAAGATTTGTTGAGTTTAAGGCCAAAAAGGGACCATTAAGCTACCTGCGCTGACGTCCGCGGGCCTCAGAACTTCCTCCAGCCCCCCCCCCCGTCCTGCGCCCCGTGACTTGTGTTTGGCTAACACATCTCCAGGAAGGCCGCCCGTCTGCACTCGGAGATGGAGAATCCACCACTTTCCTTGGCAGCTGATTCCAGTGCTCAGTCACCTTTGCTGTTAAAAATCAGGCTGCAGGTCTCACTGAAATGTGTCTGGCTTTAACTCCCAGCCGCTGGTTCTTGTTCTGCACTAAATGAAAGAGCCCTTTAGCACCCGGGAATTTCTGAAGCACTGTCAACAAGTCACTGCTCAGTCTCCTTATCGACAAACTAAACAGCCTGAGTTCAGTATAAGGCATTGCAGCCAGTCCTCGACTAATTTCCCTGGCTCTTCTCTGCACCCTTGGCAATTTTTCCTTGCCCTGCAGCGCTCACGAGGAAAGCCTCCCAAACAGACCCGGCACGGAGCTCTCTGCCTGAGTCTGCACAGAGCCTGAAACGACAGCTCGAAGGCAGCCCTCCAATCAGCAAAAGGCGGCGTTGGCTCTGAAACCTACTGACAGTCCACGTCGATGCTGTTAGCATTGGCCGCTGCTCATCTCAGCGGAGGCACTCCAGGGTTGCAGGAGTGGGGGGGTGGGGTGGGGAAGCGGCTGTATCACTTTAACCGCAAGCTGGCGCATCCCAGGCAGGGCTGGAGACATGATGCAAGTTTCAGAGCTGGAGGCCTAGATGCAGAGAGGGAGACGGAGGAAAGTCAGATGCAATTACAGCCCTGATGAGCAGGAAGGATTGTAAATCAATAGTGGCTAATAGGGCTGTAAATAATTGAGCATGGCTGAGATTGGAGCCTAATCCTCGGAGCGGTAAGCAATTTAGATATCACGTTCCAAAGACTCGAGAGAGGCACTGGGAGGCCCTGATTGCTCCCAGCAGCATAATAATTCCTGAGGCTTGCAGCCAGAGGTGAGTGTTGCAGGCCAGTCTGGGGGTCTGAAATGCGGCTACGTCTGGGGTGGAACAGAGGCCAAAGGTTACCAGCTGGGCCTGGGAGAAAGACGGAACAAGAACCAGTGGCTGGACGTTCAAGCCAGACAAATTCCCATTAGAAATAAGGCACAAATGTGGAACAGTGCAGGTGACTGGCTAATTCATTAGCTAATTCCCTCGACAGCCCGGTGCATTTCCTCAGACCTGGATAGACAACTGGCAATCGCTAGGTGGCTGGCTCCATGGGGGGAGGCAGATTGCGGGAGGGGGCATACACTGGGAAAGGGGGTGCACTGGGCAAGCCAAGGGGGTGCAACGGGCCACATTAGCAGGATGCAGAGAAGCAGGGGGCTGAGAGGGAAGCCTGGACCATCAGCTGTGAGTGTCTCTTGGGCTGCGTCAGAATGGGCCATGCCTTGCTCTGGATCCGGGGTACACTGGGCTCAGCTGGGTCCCTCTGGCCTCGTCTCTTTCCATGCCCATGAATGTACATGGCCAGGGGCAGCCGGGCTGCGAGGGAGCAGTAGGGAGGGCAGCCACGCAGGGACCTGTTTACTCTTCCTCTTAGGGGAAAGGTATTCGAGCCGGGAGGCTGGCTAGTAAAGCAGTCACGGTGCTTTATGGGCTGGCTCAGCGCAGGGACTCTGCGAAGAACAAGAAACAGGGACAGGGGAACGGAGCCAGGAACCTTGCGTGGGGGGAGCCTAGTAGGAGTCATGGAGGGAGCTCCGGCACTGGGGGGGGGGGGGGGGGCGGGGGGGCGGGGGGGGGGGGGGGGCCGGGGGGGGGGTTTCGGGGGGGAGGGGCATTCCCCATGCTTTTAGCGCTGTGGTTTTCCTTGTGCCGTATCTTGCCCAGCAGAGAGAGTGCCCCAGTCCGGGTGTCGCAGTGTCCAGTCCCTGCCCCCACCCCGCAAAGGGACACAATAAACCACCACGCCGCAGCTCCCGCCTGCCCTGACCCGCCCCCGCCACCCTTCTGAGCACGGCCCCCAAA
>NW_020664868.1:3764051-3770708 GCF_002925995.2 Terrapene triunguis | reverse complement strand
CTTGGGGGGGCAGCCCAGAGTCAGTTTGGCCCCTTTTCCTGCCACTGAGTGACGGGGCAGCTGCCCTGGCCTTTTCCCTGGGGGGGGGAAAGCAGGGCTGGTCTCAAAGGGGGGTCAGGGGGCTGGTTTCTGGGGGGGGGGGCATTCCCCATGCTTTTAGCGCTGTGGTTTTCCTTGTGCCGTATCTTGCCCAGCAGAGAGAGTGCCCCAATCCGGGTGTCGCAGTGTCCAGTCCCTGCCCCCACCCCGCAAAGGGTCACAATAAACCACCAGGCCACAGCTCCTGCCTGCCCTGACCCGCCCCCGCCACCCTTCTGAGCACGGCCCCCAAACCAGGGCAACGGACGTGCTATTATGGGCATTACGATAGCACCCGGAGGCCCCTCTGCACCAGGTGCTCACAGGCACAGTGTGAGAGACGGCCCCTGCCAGCGCACAATCGAGATACGCAATGGGTGGGAGGGGAAACTGAGGCAGGGAGCAGGCAGTGACTCGCCTGTAGAGGCTGATAGAGCTGGGATCAGAACCTGCGTCAGCTGAGCCTTAACCGCGGGGTGATGCTTCCCCTCCAGCTGGGGGGGGGCATTGATTCACTTCCATTCCTGGGGCAGCCCCCGGCTTTCCCTGGGTGGCTCCCAGCCAAGCTCTCGCCAGGTCCAACGTGGCTTAGCTGGCGACGACCAGCGGGAGCAGGCAGCAGTGCATTGGGGGCAATGGGTGCTGTGTGGTCCCGCTCCCCCAGCCAGGCTGGCTGCTGGCCAGCACCCAGCACCCACGGCCAGTTGCACTGAAGAGCACTCCCCCAGATGACCACTAGGTGGTGAGCTGGCACCGGGAATCCCAGCAAGGGACTCACTGCCTCCAGCGGCGTCTACCTGGGAAGGGGCTTCGACCTCCCTGCTGGAAGGGGGCAGGGGCTGTGTCTGGCCAGGCTGTCCCGGACTCATGGGTCGTGCCCACTCTTGGCGCCGTACAGTCCCTGGGGGGAACCCCCTTCAGTGTGACAGCCCTTCTCGGGGGTCCACTCTCTCTCAGGGTTAAGCCCCTCCGCCTCCTGGAACTGCACCTCTCTGAGCCTTAGCACGTCTGTCTCTCCCCGTGGGCCCCCTCAGGGAGTCCACTCGCTCTGGACCCCCAGGGCTTCCACTCCCAGAGGAAATAATGCCACCCTGATCTCTAGCCCGGAGCGACTCTCAGCCAGCGTAACACAGGAGGGTTTATTGAACGTCTGAACACAGCACAGGAAACGCTCAGGGCCTCAGGGCTGGCCTCCCTCAGCACAGGACATCTAAGTCTCCCCTGCATCCAGGAGGGCTCTGCCTGCTCCCTCTCTCCAGTCCTGAGCCCCCCTGCTTCCCAGCTGGGCATATGATCTCACCTCCCCCATGCCCAACCTCTGTCCATTGTCTTCTGTCCAGGTAAACAGGGTCGCCTGGGCCTCCTCTCCTCTCTTCTGTCCTTTGTCCCGCTCTGGCTGGAACCGACTGGTCAGGTCACCAGGGTCCTCTCTCCGCAGCCCGTTGTCCTCCCACTGGCCAGAACCGGCTGTGACTTCCGAGCTGGGCCTCCCGGTCACCAGGTCACCAGTCGCTGGGGGTATCCATTCTCCAGGCCATTGGCCGGGGTCCCAAGTTCCCTCTCCGGTCCTCTGTAACAACAAACTCCCTCTCCCCTCATCTCGTGAAACCAGTAACACCCAGGGAAACTGAGTCCCACCCCCACTGCATCCAAACCATTGAAAAAAAATGAGAAAAAAACCAAGAAAACCCCCCACTCCGTCACATCTCTCCCCCCTTCGAGTCTGAACGGAGTGGGGTCACTTAGCCAGTGACTTGGGGAAGTTCAGGGCCCCCGCCCCGTGATAAAGCATTGCCTATAACATTGGCACTCCCCCTCACATGGACCACCTCCATGTCATAACCCTGGAGGAGCAGGGCCCATCTCAGGAGCTTGGCATTAGCCCCTTTCATTTGGTGCAGCCACGTCGGGGGCGAATGGTCGGTGTACACGGTGAAGCGCCGCCCAAATAGATACGGCTGCAGCTTTTTAAGGGCCCACACCATGGCCAGGCATTCCTTCTCCATGGCCGCATAGTGCTGCTCCCGAGGCAGCCGCTTCTTGCTCAGGTACACAATGAGGTGTGTCTCTCCCTTAGTATCGGTTTGCATCAGCACCACACCCAGCCCCGTGTCTGAGGCGTCGGTGAACACCAGGGTGGGTTTGCTAAAATCCGGGTTTACCAGCACCGGGCCCTGGATAAGTGCCCCTTCAGCGCACAGAGAGCCCTCTGGCACTGTTCGGTCCAGACCACCTTGTCCGGCTTTCCCTTTCGACACAGCTCCGTGAGGGGTGCTGCCAGGGAGCTAAAGTGGGGCACAAACCTCCGGTAGTCCCCCGCCATCCCAATGAAAGCCTGGACCTGCTTCTTAGTCTGGGGAGGGGACAGTCCTTGATTGCCTCCACTTTGGCCGGCTCCGGCTTCAGGTGACTGCTCCCCACCTTGTGGCCCAGGTATAACACCTCTGCCATCCCCACCTTGCACTTTCCAGCTTTTATGGTCAGTCCTGCATCCTGGAGGTGTCCCAGCCCCCTCTTCACCTGGGACACATGTTCCTCCCAGGTCTGGCTAAAGACACAGATATGGTCAATATACGCTAGAGGAAAGTCCTCCGTCCCCCTCAGTAACTGATCCACCAGGCGCTGGAAGGTGGCAGGCGCCCCCTTGAGGCAAAATGCAGGACCAGGAACTCGAAGAGCCCTATTGGGGTGGTGAAGGCGGACTTCGCCCTGGCCTCTGGGTCCAAAGGCACCTGCCAGTAGCCTTTGGTGAGATCCATAGTAGTGAGGTACTGGGCGCCCCCCAACTTATCTAGGATCTCGTCAGTCCTAGGCATGGGGTAGGCATCAGACATGGTGATGGCATTGACCTTCCGATAGTCCACATAGAACCGGATCGACCCATCCGTCTCGGGGACCAGCATCACGGGCGAGGCTCAGGGGCTGGAGGACAGCTGGATCACCCCGAAAGCCAGCATGTCTCCGCCCTCTCTCGCCAGGTCCTGGGCTGTTTTCCCAGTGACCCTGAACACCTGATGGGAAGGTTGGCTCCCGTCTCCACCTGGTTAACAGCCAGGTTAGTGAGCCCAGGCTGGCTGGAGAACAGCTGCCGTTCTGAATGTAGCACCTCTCTGATCTCAGCCTGCCGGACAGGGGTTAGCTGGTCTGAGAGGGGAATTGATTCCAGCGAGGGGTCAGCTCCAGCCTCAGGTGGGAGACCCACCAGGGGGTCCTCTCCTTTCTCCTCCCACTGCCCACACACAGCCAGCACCAACTTCTCCCTGTCCCAGTACGGCTTCATCATGTTGACATGGTACACCTGGTGGCTGTGTGCCCGGTTGGACAGTTCCACTACATAGTTCACCTCGTTTACCTGTCTGATGACCGTGAAGGGGCCGTCCCAGGCCACTTGCAGCTTGTTCCTCCTCACGGGGATGAGGAGCATCACCTGGTCCCCGGTAGCATAGGAGCCGGCATGTGCTGAGCGGTCCTACCAGGTCTTCTGCTTCCTTTGTGCCCTGGCTAGGTTTCCCCTGGCCAAGCCCATGAGCTCCACGAGCTTTTCCCGGAAAGTCAGTACATATTCCACCACTGATTCTCCATCGGGAGAGGCCTTCCCCTCCCACTTGTCCCTCATCAAGTCCAGGGGTCCCCTCACTCTCCTCCCGTACAGCAACTCGAACGGGGAAAACCCTGGATTCCTGGGGTACTTCCCTGTATGCAAACAGCAGGTGGGGTGAATACTTGTCCCAGTCCTGCGGGTGCTGGTCCATCATCTTTAGGGTCCCATTGAACCTCTCCACCAGCCTGTTGGACTGAGGGTGATACGCCGAGGCCCAGGTGTGCCGGACCCCACACTTCTCCCATAAGCACTGGAGCAGGGCCAATATGAAGATGGACCCCTGGTCTGTAAGGACCTCCTTGGGGAACCCCACTCTGCTGGAAATGGTCAGCAGCGCGTCAGCCACGGTGTCTGCCTCGATAGAGGACAAGGCCACCGCCTCGGGGTAGCGCGTAGCCAAATACACCACCACCAGAATGTATTTCTTCCCCAACCAGGTTGCCCTGCTGAGGGGCCCCACTATGTCCATAGTCACCTTCTGGAAAGGAGCCTCTATGATGGGTTGAGGTCTCAGAGCTGCTTTACATTTATCCCAGACCTTCCCCACCCTCTGGCAGGAGTCACAGGACCTGTAGTACTGTTGGACAGCGTCAAAGACCCCGGGCCAGTAAAAGTTCTGCAACAGTCTGCGGCGGTACCTCTGGGGGACCACCACCTGCCTCCTGGCTTTCCATGGTTCTGTTTGCCCCAAACCAGCCCATTCCCAGTACAGGAATCCCGTCTCCCACAGGAATCGCTCCCGGCGGGCCTCCCCCAGGTGTCCTGCACCACTGTGGCCAGCCAGGGCCCTCAGCTTCTCTAAGGAGGGACCCTCCTGCAGCTCCGTCTGGAATTCAGCTGCTGGGTTTGAGGGTACAGCCCTGGTTGGTGGTGCCTCAGTTTCCCCACCTTGGGACGGAGGCTCCGGCCCAGCCCTGTCAAGCCCTACCTTCGGTGCTTTGGTCCCCGCTTCGGGATGTCCCATGTCCCTCGCTAGCTCTGGCTCTGGGTAAGGACCAAGGCGCTCTGAGTGCCATCCGGCCAGTCCTCCAAGTCATTACCCATTAGCACCTCGGTAGGCAGGTGATCGTGCACCCCAACTTCTTTGGGTCCCTCCTTAGCCCCCCCCCCCATTTCAGGTGTATCCTTGCTACAGGTGGGTGTGGTCCCAGCCTTGCCCCCTTACCCCTGTCCCAGTTCCCCCCCTCCTCCCTCAGAGACACAGCCCTGCTCCGGGCCCCAGCAGGGAGGGGGGGCGCGGAGAGGGGTAAGGGTGCTGGCTTTCAGCACCCCCACTATTAAATGTGTTCCAACGCCACTGTGTGCATGTGTCTGTAGGTATGCGTGTGCATCCATGCACATGTGTGTGCATCCATGTGTATACAGGCATGGGTCTGTGTTTGCATCCCTGTTCATACTGGCATGCAGGCTTGTGTGCAGGTGTGTACATCCACGCATGCATGTGTGTTCATCCATGTGTGTGTGTGTGTGCATCCAGGCATGCATGTGTGTGTCTGGACATTGTGCATGCGTGTGGACGTGTGTAACAGCTCCCAGTGCAGCTGGCGGCTCCGGCCCTTGCTGTGTGGCAGGCACATTAACCCAGAGTCACTCTGACCCGGGTCCTGCCAGTAAACTCCAATCTCTTCCCACAGCCCTGGATGTCACCCTGTTATAACAGGAGAGGGGGCAGCATGCCGGACTCTGGTCCCCCTCTCCCCCCACCTTGCTGGGATGGGGGGCAGCTGGTTCCCCCCCGCCCCGCTCCTCCCCTGTTCATAGACACATGGCACCCCTAGGCCTCACAGCCACAGCACCCGCTTGCCCAGCGGGGACAGAGCACCGCTGTGGGGGCCTGGGCGATGGGCACACAACCTCACCTCCCCCCACTGAGGGCCATGGTGCCACAGAGCCTGCTACACAGGAGGGGACCGAGTCCCTTAATATCTGTCAGCCACCCCTGGGCATCCCCCTGGGAGACAGGCCCTGGGGGCTTTGTGACTGGATGGGGACAGCGGGGGTGGGGAGACAGGACCTGGGGATTCAGGGCTTGAGGGCACTGTGAGTGGGTGGGGGGTGGGGGCAGACGAACCTTGGGAGTTCAGGGGGGAATGGGGTCTGGGGGCTCAGTGACTCGGTGGGGGCCAGCGGAGGGAAAGAGAACCTGGGGTCTTGGGGCAGAGATCGGTCCTGGGGTCTTGGCTGGGGGAGGGAGACAGAACTTGGACGCTCAGTGACTTGGGGGGAGACAGGGCCTGCGGTCTCAGTGACTGGGCAGGCATGGTGGGGAGATGGAATTTGGGGGCTCAGTGACTGGGTGGGGGGCAGCAGGGGGAAGAGAGAACCTGGGGACTTGGGGGGGGGGGGCCGGGGGGACCGGGTGGGGGGGGGGGGGGGGACAGGAGCGGGGGGTGTGGGGGAACAGGGGCTGGGGACGCAATGAACGGGCAGAGGGAGGGTAACTCAGCAGTGTGTTTATTGATCTTGGAAACAGCAGACAAGGGTGAATCCTCAGAGATAATGTTCACGGGGCGGGGGGGAGGACAGGTGAAGCAGACTCCCCAGGTCAGTCAGGGTGTGCAGCCCCAGTGCCCCCCCCCCCCCCCCTCGGCCGGTCTCTGCCCCACTCTCCGCTCCCCTACGCTAAAGCTAGCGGTGCCGCTCTGGAGCTGCAGCCCGGGGGGGGGGAAGGGGGGGTGCGCTGAGTCGCTGGCCGCAGGGCTCACAGCACGATGCAGAAGAGCCGCTTTTCGCGGAAGGGGTTCTCCGAGGAGGGCACCGGGGTCACCAGCGGGTCCTCTTTGGCGTGCGCCTCGCAGTAGGCCAGCAAATCCGCCGCCGCCTTTGACACCTGCCACGGGGAGGAAAGGGTTAAACACGCCAGCTGGAGCCCAGGGAGAGCACCCTCTGCTGGCCACAGAGCCAGTGGGCAATCTCCCAGCCAGTGCTCCCCCCACAGCCAGCTCCTGCCCCACTCCCCACAGCGCCCCCTGCTGGGA
>NW_020664868.1:3758025-3764041 GCF_002925995.2 Terrapene triunguis | reverse complement strand
GCCAGCTCCTGCCCCACTCCCCACAGCGCCCCCTGCTGGGAGAGGCCGGAGCTGGAGTATCCGGGAGCTCCCCCCACAGCCAGCTCCTGCCCCGCTCCCCACAGCGCCCCCTGCTGGGAGAGGCCGGAGCTGGAGTATCCGGGAGCTCCCCCCACAGCCAGCTCCCCTGCCCCGCTCCCCACAGCGCCCCCTGCTGGG
The DNA here is from genome assembly GCF_002925995.2 of Terrapene triunguis. NCBI lineage: Eukaryota > Metazoa > Chordata > Testudines > Emydidae > Terrapene > Terrapene triunguis. Next base: position 3,763,843 of record NW_020664868.1, on the reverse strand, counting down.
AGAGGCCGGAGCTGGAGTATCCGGGAGCTCCCCCCACAGCCAGCTCCTGCCCCACTCCCCACAGCGCCCCCTGCTGGGAGAGGCCGGGGCTGGAGTATCCGGGAGCTCCCCCCACAGCCAGCTCCTGCCCCACTCCCCACAGCGCCCCCTGCTGGGCGAGGCCAGGGCGGGAGTATCCGGGAGCTCCCCCCACAGCCAGCTCCTGCCCCACTCCCCACAGCGCCCCCTGCTGGGAGAGGCCGGAGCTGGAGTATCCGGGAGCTCCCCCCACAGCCAGCTCCTGCCCTGCTCCCCACAGCGCCCCCTGCTGGGAGAGGCCGGAGCTGGAGCTCCCCCCACATCATGCAGAGGGGATGGCATTAGGGGTGGGGCTTCCACAGCAGTGGAGACAGTGGCACGGGGGGCGGGGCTTGCACGCCCATGTGAGGAGGAGGCGGGGGGGGGGGGAGAGAGTCACACCTTCATGCGGTCGATGTTCACCTCCAGCTTGAGCTGCTCCACCGTCTTGCGGGCCTCGGCGATCTTGGCCATGTTGTTGGACATGGTTCCCCAGCCAGGCGCTTGCCCTGCAGGGAGGCGGCGGGGAGGGGCGAGTGGAGCGGGGGGAGAAAGGGGAAGGTGGGGGGGGGCAGAGAGAGCAGATGTAACTCATCGCGGGCTGCTGTCACCATCGGGCCACGACTCCCCGAGCCCCAGGGCCGCGCCTGCCCCTCGCACGCTCCCAGCTCCCTCGTCTGTAGGGGGCGCCAGCTCTGATCCAGCCCCAGGGCGGTGGGGACTGGCTGGCTCAGGCGGGCGGGCAATGGGATGCGGGGCCCTTCCCCTCCAGGTGCTGGCTCCAGGACGGCTCCTGGTCAGTAGTGACAGAATCATCCGCGCGGAGTGGCTCCTATGTGAGGCATTGATGGGGATCTAGGGTGGCCAGACCGCAAGTGTGAAAAATCGGGACACGGGGTGGGGGGTAATAGGCGCCTATGGAAGCAAAAGCTCCAATATCGGGACTGTCCCTATAAAATAGGGACATCTGGTCACCCTATGGGGATCTCAGTTACAGAGCCCCCCCACGCGAGCGGAATGGGGGGAAGATACACGCTCTCCAGCGGCATAGAGCTCGTCTTCCCGTCTGGGGAAGGAAGCAGAGTACATGTATGTGTCTGTGTGTATGTTTGCGTGTGCCTATGAGCTCCCCCTGCCCCCCCACCCCGACCCTGAGCTCTCTGCTCCAGCCACGGAGCTAAACCTTAAAGGCAGCTCAGTGGAGCCGCTGGGCCAGGAGCGGGGGCTGCAGATGAAGGGGGCTGGAGGTTGGCTGTGCTGGGGACCGCGGGGAGCCCACCGCCTCAGACTTGATCCAAGGAAGGGAAATTAGCCACACTCCGGGAAGAGGGGGAGCCGTAGCTGGGGGGCCTGGTTAATTAGGGCCGCTCAGCGGCTTCCCCCTCCCCTCCAGCCCTGCCCGCAGAGGCCCCTGATCAGCGATGCTCAAAGCAGCCGGCTAATTGCCCAGCCAGGCGCAGGGAAATGTCACCTGTTCCAAGGCTGGCACAGGGAAGGCCAGCACTTACGTGGCACAGCAGGGGGCACTGCATGGCTAGGAGCCCGGGGCAGGGCCTTTAAAGGGACGGTGCCTGCAGCCTTTACCCAACCCACCCGGAGCTGTGCGGGGACCGGGGGTGGAGGGTGGCCTGAAACACTGCGAATCTTGGCGGCGCTAGGTTCTGATCCGGTCTGTAAAATCCCATGAAGATGGTTCCGGCGGGGAAGGTCCCACCGATCAGGACTAGGAATATTGGGGTGACAGAGTCTCCGTCAGGAACGGGGGCCCACCAGAACCCCTCGGGCAGAGGCAATTATTAAAATACTAGGGAAGGGGGTGACTGGGAGGTTAGTGAAACGCAGAGAAGTTTTTCTAAGGGGGTCGGTTAGAGTTTGGGGGTGATGCTTCAAGTCAAATCCGCCTGCTTTGTGCTGTTGTAAAGGCCCCCCATCCCCACCCCGACCCAGTTCTTCGGCACAGAAAACGCCAGGGGAGATGTCTGGGCATCTCATTTGCACGGCGCTATGAGCCTGCAGGGTGTATGCCGTTTGTAAGCGAGGAAGGCTACCTGCACTTGAAACAGCAGAGCTAAAGGTACATGTGTTGCTGGCGTGCGCTGGCACGCTGACGTGCATCCACGTGCAAGGTAGTGCCAGGGCATGTGTTAGTGCACGAATGCCTGCACGCATGTCTGAATGGATATGTGTGCCCGGGCGCAGGTTCTTACGAACATTTGTGCCTGTGGGGATGCGGGCATGGGAGTGCATGAGTGTGCAGATGAGAGTGCAAGGACTTGCACACGTATGTATGTGTGCAACGGCATGTGAGGAAAAGGGCTTATGGGCATGCGCCTGCGAGGACAAGACCATGGGGCGGGGATGTGTGTGCACATGAGAGTGCAAAGACTTGCACATGTGTGCATGGATGTGCACGAGTGTGCATGTGCATGCAGGGGGTGGGTTGCACACGGTGAGCGTGCACGGGTGGGCCCGTGCAGACACGTTCCCCTGCTGAGGAGATGTCCCAGGCGGCCTGAAGTCCCAGCTGCATTCCTCTCACTGCCCCAGGCCCTCCCTAGCGTCGCAGCTGCTGCTGGGGGAGATGCTGGTCCCTGATCTCTGCTCTCAGCAGGTAAATAACAGAGGGGCTGGGCCTCGGCTGCTTTGTTTTTCAGTTCCAGATCTGTCCCCCGCCGCAGGGACCTGGAATCTGACCCCTATCCGTTGCTGGAGGCACAAACGCCCTCCCTCTTCCAGATCTGCACATCCAGCAGGACTCATGCCCTCTCTGGGAGGGCCACAGAGCTCTTGCCCGGGAAGCCAAGCCAATGCATGGCACAGCTGGCTCTGCGCTGCCACTGGCCTGTATGTGGTGGGAGGGCAGAGATGGGGCAGGAAAGAGGGGGCACGGGGGGTTATTACAAATCAAATCTCCCACGTGCCCTTGGACCACTCCGTTCCAGCATGGTGAGTTGAGGCCCCAGAGCCGGGTGGAACGCGTGTCCCCCCTGCCTCAGGAGAGTCCGGGGTTGGGTCTGGTTCTGGTGCTGACCCGAATGGATCGGAAGCTGCTGAGCCTGCAAAACCCATCCGGGAATCTCACTCAGTTTTAGGGCCTGCAGTATGGATCCGGACCTGCACAGAACTCACCTTCACCAGGGACTTGGGTTATTCGGCGGCAGCTCTTGGAAACAAAGGTGAGCTGGGGATAAAGAGTTTTCAGAACTTCTGGGGATAGATCGATCAATCTATCCCCGTACACCCCTCTATCTGTCTATCCCCATACACCCCCTCTATCTATCCATCCATCTATCTAATCTATCCCCATACACCCTCTCTATCTATCTATCCCCTTACACCCCCTCTATCTATCCCTATACACCTCATCTATCTATCCCCATATACCCCCTATATCTATCCATCCATCTATCTAATCTATCCCCATACACCCCTTCTATCTATCTATCCCCATACACCCCATCTATCTATCTATCTATCTATCTATCTATCTATCTATCTATCTATCTATCTATCCCCATACACCCTCTCTATCTATCTATCTATCTATCTATCTATCTATCTATCTATCTATCTATCTATCCCCATACACCCCCTCTATCTATCTATCTATCTATCTATCCCCATACACCCCCTCTATGTATCTATCCATCCCCATACACCCCCTCTATCTATCTATCTATCTATCTATCCATCTATCTATCCCCATACCCCCCCTATCTATCTATCTATCTATCTATCTATCTATCTATCTATCCATCCATCTATCTATCCCCATACCCCCCCATCTATCTATCTATCTATCTATCTATCTATCTATCTATCTATCTATCTTCTTACATCAGTGCCATCTCTGTTGTATCTGGGCAAGATTGCTCAGTTCTAAGAATGGCAGAGATTTGGGCACGGAGGTTCATACGTTATTCTCAGGCTGGCCCCTGTCACTGGGGGAGTGCAGGAGAAGGAGTAAGCGTCAGCAGCGGGAGAGAAGGGTGGTGTAGAGATTAGGTGAGGGACCTGGGTGTCAGGACTCCTGGGTTCTAGCCCCAGCTCTGGGAGCAGAATGGAGTCTAGGGAGCCAGAGCTGGGGGGCCTGGGAGGCAGAGCACCTGGTTCTAGTCCTGACTCACTGGGGGTCCCTGGGCAAACCCCTTCCTCTCTTTGTCCCTGAGCCCCCTTCCCTGAAACAGGGCTAAGAAGCCTGACGTGCATGCTGGGAGTTAGTCTTGCTTGGCAAAGGCTCTGAGACCCTTGGAGCGGAGGACGGAGAAGGACCAGATGCCCCCTTAGCCGTGATTGCACCCCAGCCTGGCATCTGCCCCCCGAGGGCAGGGAGACCGGCCCCCGCTGGCACTGCATGGAGCAGTCTGGGGCGTGGGGGAGATTTAGCTGCTCCCTGGCCGACGGGGATCGTGGCTGTCGGATGCTCCGGGAGCAGCTGGGGATCCATGCCAGCTGGGTCCCAGGAGTTCCTAGGGGAGCGGGGTTCACTCCAGCTAACAGGGAGCCTTCGACCGCTCGGCACTAGCTGCCCAGAGGGGAAATCAGCACTCCCCATGTCAGAGCCCCAGCCCAGGGGGGTTTAGGAGGGGGTGGGTCACTTTGGAGGGGACTTGGGGTGCAGGGGGGTGCTGAGCCAGCTCCTACCTGTTGCCAAAGTGTCCGGGTCTCTCGCTCTCTCTGGATGGAGTGAGCAGCGTCGGCTCCCCTGGCACAGCAGCCTCTGGTGTGGAGCGTCTCCGAGTGTCACCTCCCCCTGCCCCCCGGGGGGCGCCGGCTCAGCAGGGTGGCTCGCAGCAGCTGGCAGAGTGGGGGAAGGCAGGGCCAGCACCAGAGCCCCGTGCTCACAGACGGACGCACAGACGTGAGCACGCTCATGGCTGGACAGACGGGCAGACCCGGCGGGACGGACACATAGACCCAAGGGCAAACCCCCTCCCCCAACCCCTTGCTAGACACAGACACGTGGGCTCAGACCGACAGCCATGGGGCACACACACGGACAGCCAGATGGACCGGCGCACATGGAAGGGTGGATGGACACACATATACACTCACACTCAGGTGGACGCAGACACCCCCCCCCCTCCATGGTTGGACTGACACACACTGGTGCAACTGGACAGCCAGGCACGGAAGCCTTTGTGCACACACACACCATGTGCACAAACACACGCCGGCCCCATGCTCACACACGCTCCGTTCGCAGGGCCTGTTCTCTGCCCCTTGTGCCATCATGTGGCCCAGTGCCAAGGGATGCCATGTGCCCCCATGGAAGTGCCCTTCCCCCCCGCCTTCCCCACTGACCCACAGAGAATGTGGCCCCAGGATTCTGGGGGTGCTCTTCTCTCTATCACTGCGGATTGGCCTGTGCCCGGCTCCCCACTGGCGCAATCCCAGCCCCAGAGCAAAGGGGTCCCTGGAGGAAATGGCTGATGGGCTGCAGCCCAAGCTGGCTGTGTGTACATGGGTGGCTAATGGGCTGCCCGTATCCCCTTCGCCCTCAGCAGGCCAAAAGGCTCCAGGCCTTACCCAGACTCCTCTCGAGATATGGACCCTGGAAGGCTCCAGCTCACGGGCAAAAGGGCACCCCGAGATGGGGGGGGGGCTACCCTGCAACTGCACTTGGACAAGACAATGGGGGAGCAACTAGACCTTTCCAGTCGCATTCCCTGGTACCCAGAATCCCCTGGGGCTCTGCCCATCCCCTGCGCCCCGTTCCCTGTTACCCAGAATCCCCTGGGGCTCTGCCCATCCCCTGTGC
>NW_020664868.1:3728212-3758015 GCF_002925995.2 Terrapene triunguis | reverse complement strand
GCCCCATTCCCAGTTACCCAGAATCCCCCGGGACCCTGCCCAGCCCCTGCTCCCTGATTCTCTGTTACGTGCAATGACTTTGCTTTGTCTCTCTCCGTCCCTGGCGCTGGGACCTCGAGTCCGATCCTTTGCACTCTGTGGCCGTCCTCCCCATGTGCAGCTCTGGCATTGCCCACATGGGGGCACCGAAGGACAGGGGATCCGTACAGCGCCTGGGAACGTGCCACAGACCCCAGAGCTGGCAGACAGCGGGCAGTGGGGTGCATGGGGGAGGGCGCCCAGGGTCTCTCCAGCTGAAGGTTTCCTCCTCCTGCCCTCCCGCCCCAGGGAGCTCACACCTGGAGAGGGCATGGGGGTCCATGCAGGGCGAGAGGGCCTTAGACATCGGTATAGGCCCTGCCGGGCTCGAAGATGTCCCAGAAACTGCTGGGATCTTCAGCATGAGCCGGAAACTGACCGGGCTCCAGGGGCTGCCCTCGTGTTTCACGAGAGCGTGCTGTGTGGGCAGGAAGGTGCCGCGGGTGAACTGTGGGCAGGGCCGTGGCCGGCGGTGCAATGGTGTACACGCTGCAGGAGGGCGGGGGGCTCAGTGCCCAATGGGGAAGTGACAGCAGAGACGCTGCTCGACCCGCAGCGTGGCAGCGCGTGTGCCCACGTGTGCTGTGGTGAGCGTGGCACGCGCAATTGTGGTGAGGTGGGACAGGAGCGAATCTCCGGGGGAGGCGGGAGATCGCGGCACGGGCCATGCCTGGCCGTGCAAGGAAGCCGCGCCCTCGCGGAGGGCTCTGAGCTGGCTGGGACACGCGCCCCTCTGCCCTGGTGTCACGGGGGAGGCGGGCGCTCTCGGCTCTGAGCGCCAGCCCCGTTGCAGCTGCCATGGCAGCCATAAGGGCCTTGAGGGGCTAAAATTAGCCCCAGCAAATCCCAGCGGAGCGTCTGGAAGGGCCTCACGGATTCCAGACCGGGGGACGGGGGTGATGGAGGGATAGAAAGAGAGGGGACGGGGAAAGGTGGGGGGGGGAGAAAAGGATGGGGCAAGGGGAAAGGGAGGAGGGGGAAGAGGTAGAGAGGGTGGGGGAGGGGAAAAGAGGGAGCATGAGTGCTGGAATCAGCTGGCCCCATTCTTGAGGGCTTTAGGGCCGGCTGGAGGGGGGAAGACGAGGCCATTAAAGGAGCTGCATGGCAGGGAGGGGGTCGCTGTGGGGGGCAACAGAGAAAGATGGCTAGAATGAGGGCGAATGAGCACCACAGGACCAATCCAGTTCATGGACCAGCTCCCATGTGCCCCCTTCCTAGCCCCACATCCCCGTCCTCCTGGGGCAGGCGGGGGGCATGGACTTCCTCCATCTAGCTCCTTTCCTGCTGTATCCTCCCCTGCAACCCCCCTCTCCCCCCCCCCCAAATTACCAGCCGGAAGCTCCGAGCGCCCGTGTGCCCCCCTAGAGGGTAGTGCCGCCCGGGTGTCCCGACATGTTGCAGCCACTCAGACCGGTACTCGCTATTTAATTATTTGTTCTTTTTACTGTTTTCGGTCACCACTTACTGCCAAAGAGTCTGAGGCTTTATGTAGCCTTTGGAGCACCAAGCCTGGGTGACGTTGCCCTCCCTTTCCCCCATAGCCCACCCTGGAAACGGGATTCTCCTGGGCTTTCTGTCCCAAACGGTGTTTAGTTTTGCCATTAAATGGCTGTCGCATCCCACCCCCCGAGGTGGCTGCATTTCAGTGCCGAGGGAGGCATTGCTGTATAAACAGCTGCTGTGTTCCACCCCAGAGGCGGCTGCATCTCAGTACCCGGCAAGGGATACACCTGTATATAACAGCTGCTGTGCCCTATCCCAGAGGTAGCTGCAATTCAGCGCTGGATGAGGTATCCCTATATAAACAGCTGCCGTGCCCCACCCCAGAGGCAGCCGCAACTCTACGCTGTGTAAAGCGACCCCTCTCTATTTTTGTTTAGTAGCCATCTTCTCCTAATACTTCCTAGCAGTGGCTGAGGTAAAACCCAAATCCTCCTCCTCCACCAGCCCAGATCACTTGAAGCCAAAGGAGAATCCACACCAGCAGTGATGGGTCTATGACACACATAGCAGTTCCGCTTCCTCACAGCAGGAGGCAACGCTGCGCCCACACTACTCAGGCTGGTTCCAATAACAAACCCTACAACCAAGCAGCATTTCCCCGAGACCGTCAGCATTTGCTGCAAACATTTCCCCTCTTCGGGGCACCCACCCGTTGTAACAACCCCACCCATCTTTCATGTGCTCAGCGTCCGGGGCTGCACCTGCCCTATGGGCTTGTCTACACTTGACATGTACGGTGGCTACATCTCTCAGGGATGTGGATTCCAGACACCGGTTCCTTGGTAGAGTCATTTCAGCCCCTCTGCACCGCCGGTGCCCTGTGCCCTGGGACCACCCAGCTGAGGATGCCCTGCCCCTCACTCCATCTCCCCCAGTGTTCGAACCCGGGGGCCGTCAGACCTGCATCTCTGTCCCTGGAGCGATAGGACCGGCTGGCAGCAGGGCTGCCCAGAGGATTCAGGGGGCCTGGGGCAAAGAAATTTCGGGAGCCCCTTCCATAAAAAAAAGTTGCAATACTATAGAATACTATATTCTCGTGGGGGACCCTGTGGGGCCTGGGGCAAATTGCCCCACTTGACCCCCTCTCTGGGCGGCCCTGGCTGGCAGAGCCGCCTCCTGAAGCCATGGAGCGGTCGCTAAAGGGTGGTGCAAACCCACGCTCTCCTGGCGTGGGTGGTGCCAGCCCCCGCTGCTGGGAGCAGAGAGCTGTGGGTAATTGTCAGGTGTCGAGCAGTGCATTGTGGGGACAGGACCTGCCGCAACACATGCGGCTTCCTAGCCCTGTATCCGTGGCTTGGCCAAGACTGAACTAAAGGCCCCATCCCTGTGGCACGGACCAAATATTGCCACCCCGGAGAAATATTGTTGCAACATCTACCGGCTTAGTGTAGACGGGCCCTGCAAGGAGGCGGCTTTGCTTTTCCCCTCGATTCCTCGGCCAGCCCTGGGATTCCTTCGCACGGAGGGCTGGCGTGGAAGGAGCCGGCGGAAGGGTTAACATAATCCTCTCGTCCCTTCGCCCACTTATCCAGAGGCAGGCGCTTGCAATACCGTCGCCATGGCGACGGCACCAGCCAGTTCTGATACCGGAAGAAGCGAGGGGTGGGAAAGCCGGGGTGTGGAATCGGTTCATTAAGATCTGGACGATAGCGGGGAGGGGGGGGAAGGAGGAGGAATCGGGCACATTCCAGAGGGAAACGAGACAGCGAAAGGGCTCCTTTTAGGGAACAATTCACCTAGTGCTGAGATGCAGCCACCTCTGGGGTGGGGTGCAGCAGCTGTTTATACAAGGAACCTTCACCCAGTGATTAAATGCAGCTTCCTCTGGCATGGCATACAGGGACTCTTTATACAGGGATTCATAGATTCTAGGACTGGAAGGGACCTCGAGAGGTCATTGAGTCCAGTCCCCTGCCCTCATGGCAGGACCAAAGACTGTCTAGACCATCCCTGATAGACATTTATCTAACCTACTCTTAAATCTCTCCAGAGATGGAGGTTCCACAACCTCCCTAGGCAATTTATTCCAGTGTTTAACCACCCTGACAGTTAGGAACTTTTTCCTAATGTCCAACCTAGACCTCCCTTGCTGCAGTTTCAGCCCATTGCTTCTTGTTCTATCCTGTTCACACAGCACTGAGATGCAGCCACCTCTGGGGAGGGGTGTGGCAGCTGTTCATACAAGGATCCTCTGTCCAGCACTGAAATGCAGCTATGTCTGGGGTGGGATGCATGGGCTCTTTATACAGGGAGTTTTTACCCAGCACTGAGATGCAGCCACTTCTGGAGTGGGCCGCAGCAGCTGTTTAGACAAGCAGTTCCCCCACCCCACCCCCACCCAGTCCCCCAGACTTTCTCAGCATTGCTGATTTCTAGTCTGTCAGCCTAGTCCTAGTCACTGCAGGGGGGAGCCTGAGTGGATTCAGCCAGGTGGGACCTAGAGAGACCCTCCCCCCTGCCCCCAGACTAGCATCCAGTTCAGGGCAGGCAGCCCACCCCAGTGTCCTGCCCTAGCCTCCCCACCCCCACCCATGGGTGAGTCTGAACCAACCTGGAACTCACGAGGTGCCCCCAGGGCACTGACATGAGGAGCCAGCCAGCTCCCAGCACTTGCCAATGCATCCCATCATTCCCACCTTGGCTACTCACGCCTGCCCTGTGCCTGGGCACTGGTGCATTGTGGGAAAATCCTGTCCGCTTGCATCTCCTCTGCCCAGGCTGCGGTGCTAGAGCCCCCCACCCCAAAAAAAATCTATGAACCACCTTCAGCCCTCCCAGCAGCACCCCAAAAACCACCTTCAGCCCTCCCAGGCACTGCGGAGGGGAATCTCACAGCACTGGGGTCCCCGGCTGGGTGCTGGCAGGGCACTGCTGTGGGGAAGCTCACAATGCTGGAGTCCCCAGCTGGGTGCTGGCCATGTGCGGGGGCCCCTCTGCTGCAGAACTGCCCCACTGTCCCAGAATCCTTAGTCCCCTCGGCCCAAACCCAGCCCAGCCCCTTTGTCCCCTTAGATTGGGTTGCTCTCTCCCATCTGCCCAGCCTGGCTCATGGCCCCCAGGCTGGGCCATTCTCCTGCTCATAGTGTGCAGCTCCCATCTAATTACCCCCTGCGGCCCCAGACTCATTAATCGGCCCCATGGTGCCACCTTAATTAATCGCCTCCTCCCCACTGTAATATTGGCCAGTTGTTCCGTCCCAGAAAAGTTAGCCCCGTGACGCCAAACCGATCAATTACCCCCACCCCAGGGTGCCAGGGGCATGAGGTAGTTCATTGCCCCCCCATAGGGCACCATCCTGCCTCCTGCCACCATCCCGGCTTGTGGACTGTCCGTTAGCAGGACCTTTGGTGCTCGGACCCAGCCCAATGGGCACCCTATAAGGGGCCAGGATAGAACGACTGGCAGGGGGCCCAGCTTGGCTCATTGCCTGGGGGACATGCCCGTGGGAGGGGGAGGCACCCCGCTGTGGGTAAGGTAGTTTGTTAACCCTACGGTGCCCGAAGGCAGGAGCAAGCAGGCTTCAGCCGGCACTGCCCTGGAGAAGCTCACAGCACTGCGGCGATCGGGAGTAGAAGCCAGTTCTCGGCAGTGGGCGATCCAGACGGAGGGACGGGTAGGCGCCTTGCCCCTTGAGACTCTCCCCCACTCCCCAACCCCTGGCGTAGGGGGCGGATCGGGGGCGTGGCCAGAGCGCACTGCGCTGTGGCTATTCCCTGCCCCCCGGGCCATAGGGGGTGCACCCCTGACCAGGAACTGGGCCGAGCCCTGAATGTGAGGAACACAAAGAGAGTGAACCCTTCCCCTGCCCCCATCAGCTCCATGTGCCCGGAAGGGTAGGAGCGAAGTAGGTGTGTGTGGACACACCCGGGCCCCTTCCTGGGGCAGACTAACCCCTTTCCCGGGGGAGCAGAGCTCAGCCCCCGTCCCGCAGCGATCTGGGGCTTGGGCGGAGAGGAGAAATGGGGGAGTCTGGCAACGCTCAGTCCCTGCCACTGCCTGTGAGGTATTTTTAGCGGCTCCGTGGGAAGGTGCTGCCTGACTCAGGCTTCATGTCCCCTGCAGTTTAGCAGCTCCCCAGTTGGGCCTGGCTCCTGCTGGCAGCCAGAGCGTGTGGGGAGAGGGTCCGTGGGCTGAGCCTGATGCTGGGGAATCGCTGGAGCAGGGGCTACAGGCGTGCTAACGTCCTCCCAAGCCCAGACCAGCTCTCCCTCTGCATTGCCCCCTGCCCCACACCGGCATTCACGCCGAAATCGCTGCTTCGCTCTGTTCTGTCTGTGTCAGGCGCTGCTGGGGCACTGCTGTAAGGAAGCTCGCAGCTCCACAGTCCCCAGTTGGCACTGCCCGGAGGAAGCTCGCAGCATCATGCTCCCCAACCGGCACTGCCCGGAGGAAGCTCGCAGCACCGCAGCCTCACCTAGTGCCAATGCCCCTCGGGAGGCAAGTGGTGCTTTGCCAGCTCCAAGCTGTACTGTCCAGCCCCACTGCCCTGATGTCCCCCCCAGGACTCCCACCCCCGCTTCTGGGAGAACCCTGCAATGGCACGACAGTCCCCCAGAGACCCACACACCCAGGTCTGGGCCTCTGCCAGGGCAAAGATCTGGTGTGGCTGCAGGAGGGGTGGGTCCCCTCCTCCCTGCCCCCCCACCCCGCCCTGAAAAGGATCTGCTCTGGGGATTATTTCATGCAGTTCTGTGCCACGCAGGGGGGTCAGATGAGCCAGTTGCAATGGATCCTTCCGGCCTTGGGATCGAGGCATCTGGTGCCAAGGAATGGGGCACCACCTTCCTGCACACACAGATCTGGTACAGCCCCCCCTCCCCAGCGCTGGCTAAGCAGCCCCATCCCCATTGGGTGTTGGGGGAGGGGATCGTGGGTCCCACAGGCCCGTCGCACCTCCCCCCGCCTCAGCGTGAAGCGCACACAGTCCCAGCGGCTGGTGGGTTTGGCTCGGGGCAGGCCATGAAAGGGGGCCACTGTCTAACATCTGGCAGGCGTTCGACCTCAGCGCAGCGCAGGCCCAGCCGCTTCAGTCAGGCAGAGCAGCCGGCCCCTCCCCACGTTCCCCTCTGCCACAGCCCAGCCCCCCACCAGATCCCAGCGCACCCACCACAGCCCAGCCCCCAGCCCCCCCAATGCCCAGCAGAGCCCAGCCCCCCACCCTTCCCAACAGCCCAGGCTTCCCCCCGCCAGATCCCTGCCCCCCCCACCTCCCAACATCCCCAGCCCTCCTACACACCAGCCCCTTCCCACAGCCCAGCCCCCCACCCCAGCCAGAGCCAACCACTGCAACCACCCCCCCTGCCTTTTGGGGGAGCCCAACATATTCACATCCTGCCCCGCAATAGCCCATTCCCCACCCCACAAACTCCAACCCTCCCCCCACCCGCTCTGCTCAGGTTTCAGTGTGATTTGCAGATGGTACAAATTAAAGGGTGTGGTCCCATTCCTTCCCCCCCATTCCCTGGATCAATCCCCCCCCCCCCGTTTCTACCCTAGGCTCCCCTAACGGGAGGCAGCCCGATGGTCCCTGCTTCCCCCCCTCCCCCATGCGAGGAGATGGAGCACCCAGGGAGGGGACAGGCAGATCCTAGCCTGCAGCACGGGTGTGAATGGGGGGAGGGAGAACCTTCTGCCTCCTCAAGTGGGGGTGTCCCATTCCCACCCACAGAGAGAGGCATGGGGAGGTGAACCCCTCATTCGTATCATGCACAAGGCAGGGTGGGAAAGAGAAGACACTCGGCAGCTCAGGTTTGGGGGTGCAGGGGGAGAAGGGCTCAGCGGCTCAGGTTTTGGGGTGCAGCAGACAGCAGCTCAGCACTGGGGTACATGGGGAGAGGGGCTCAGCAGAGCATGTTTGGGGGTACAGCGCACAGCAGCTTAGGCTTGGGATATGGGGGAGAGGGGTGCAGAGCACTGCCACTCAGGTAAGGGGGTGCAAGGGGGCATGGGACTTAGCAGGCCAGATTTGGAGGTGCAGAGAGCACAACAGCACAGGTGTGGGGGTGCAGGAGCAGGAGAGACAGCACAACGCCGTAGTGGGGGTGCAGAGAGTGCGGAAGCTCAGATTTTGGAGTGGGGGAGACAGCAGCCTAGGCTGGGGGGAGCAGAGACCATCTGCATAGCCGGGGTGGCGGGGGGCAGGGAGCAGAACTGGCTCCACACTTTGGCTTCCAAGCACGGCTCGAGGAGGAGAATGTGCGTGTTGTCCACAGCTCGTAATAATTCAGCTGAGCAAGGGCTGGGGAGGGGGGAGGGGAGGGGGCCAAGCGCCGGCGTTCCTGGGGCCGAGGGAAAGAATTTGGAAGGCAGGAACGTTTTCCTGGCTGCTTCAAGCATCTGGTTTTCATAAGGGTCTCTGGGCTGAGTGTTTTTAACAGTGACTGCCTGGAGCTCAAAGCAGCCCATGGACATGACTGCAGGCTGGAATCTCCCTCCAAATTCATTATTGGTGTCAGCGGTGGGATGATGCCGCCATGGGGGGGTTGACCCACGCCAGGCACAGGGAGGTGGATAAAATGCCAGGGTCTGACCCACTAGCTCTCCAACCGTCAGTCAGTCACAGGGCATGTGTGTGGGGCCTGCTTTCCCCAGCCACACCAGGGTATCTAGCTCCACCCACCCCTGTGCCACACCAAAAGCCACTTGTTTGCATACTCACGGACATGCATTGCATGCAATGGGGGGTCTGGATCTCAGTTACTGTGTAGTGCCTGGCCCCATGAGACACCAATCTCAGTTAGTGTGTGTCTGGGTAGCGGTCACCGTGCGTCTGGGCAGTACCCGGCCTGACGGGGCCCTGATCTTGGTCACTGTGCGTCTGGGCAGCGCCCGGCCCGACGGGGCCCTGATCTCGGTCACTGTGTGTCTGGGCAGCACCTGGCGCGACGGGGCCCTGATCTCAAGTGGGGTTTTCTGTGTGTTACCATAATAACAAATACTGCTCAGCAACCTGCCCCCTTAACTTTGTGGGTGCTTCAATCCCTGCCCTCCACCCCCCCGCCCCGCCAGTAAAGCAGCACTTCCACAAATAACACTGATTTTTATTTACAAAAACGGGGTGAAGGGGAGGGGGAAATTATATATAGAAATACAAGACTGGCAGGGGGGTTTGCCACAGACTCCAGGGAGGTACCTATGTACAGCGCGGACTCCAGGGGAGTTACGTTACAAAATCAGAATAATAAATACGTTCATTTAAAAAGTATGCGACGTGGTGAACGTCGCTCCATGGAAGTGCTGGCCCAGCCGTTCCCCCGCTAGCGGGGCCGGGGTCTGCGGCAGGGGAATAACACAGTTAATTATCTGTGTAGCGGGCACGGGTGTCTATTTCAGGGGAGCGATGTAACGGAACAGGCTGGATCTCCTTAGTAACCGGCCCTGGGCTCCCACTCCCACCCCCTCCCTGGCAGAGATGAAACCCACACAACTGGGGAGGGGAATTTTATCGCTGCTGAGATGGTGACCCTTGGAGAGGGATCCTTCCTGGTCTAGCCCCAGAGTGGGCACAACCCCGGGCAGGGGGAACCTCATGCCTGCACCCCAAATGCTGCCGAGTCAGTCTCAGCCCCGGCCGGGAGGGACCCCTGTCACGGAGGGGGATGGTGAGCAGCGCCCGGGCTCCTGGTGGGAGTTGAGACCCAACAAACTAATTGCAGACGGGGCAGCGTTACCCAGCTGGGCGGGACTGGAATTTGGGAGCTCGAGGGGAAAGGCCCCTGTATCTCACGCCCCCGTCCTGCCCGCCACGTTCATCAGGGGCTCCTAGAGTATCGGATGAGCTGCAGCGGTGGGAGCATGTGCGGGGGGCAGCTAGAGTCCATGCACCCAGGCATAGGCTCCCAAAGGGAGAGGACGGGGGTGCCACCACCCTGAGATCTCTGCACCCTTAATCCGTCACGCCGAAGCCCTGGGGCATGATCCGTGGGTGCAGGGAAAGACAGAGGTCTGTCCTAACCCAGAAGCTGCTGTTAAGCCTGGTGGGGCCCAGATCCCAGCAAGGCGATGAACACTAGTGGGGCACGATTACAGTGCTCGTGCCCCAGGCACGGCTCGGTGCCAGCCGCCAGGCTGTTGGCACAAGCTCACTAGTGCCCACAGCGTCACCATTAACAGACCCAAAGAGCTCGTCCGTTCAGACACCATCGCATCAGCATCACAATCTCCTGGCTAGTGGCCCAAACGCAGCTCACCACCCCATGCGGGGGGCATCACCCCAGGGCCCACGATTTCACTAGTGCCCCGGTTTCACCATTAGCGTCTCCGCTGCAGCTCGGCATCAGGGTTTTCCCAGTGCCATGATTTCCCCTGGGACAGGTGTGGGGTTGGCAGCGAGGGTCTCGCACCAGGAAGTGAGTGCTCACGAACAATGGTGAAGGGAAGCCAGGGCAGACCGCAGCTCCCCCACCCAATTCCCTCCCCAATTAATTTTAGCACCAGTTGCCTGGCTGCAATGTAACCCACTGACCCCTAGCAGCCAGCGCCCCCTGCCCCCTCATGGCATCCCCCTGCCCATGGAGACTGGTGGGGGGGCATCTTGCACCTCTGCTAAAAATGAAACCTGGGGGCTTGAACAGACCAGCTTCCGGCCTGACGTTTGCATCACGGGGCTGGAGAGGGAAGGGTTTGGGGACGAGGGGAGACAGGGTTGCCACCCCTCCAGGATTGTCCTGGAGTCTCCAGGAATTAAAGATGAATCTTGAATTAAAGATGATGTCACTGGATGAAATACATCCAACCAAAATTGGCAACCCTGGGAGGAGAACTGGACCGGCGGGAAAGGAGATCAAAGAGGCCCCAAAGCTAGGTGGGATGGAGGGATGACGTGCCCCTCCCAAGGCAAGTAGGAGTGGGGGGCATGAGGTGAGGGGGGTGCATGGATCCAGGGTGGGTCAGGGGCCTGGCAGGCTGGGGGGTGGAATAAGGGGTCGAGGGGAACCCCCAGGCTAGGGCGGGTCAGGGTGTAGATCAGGCTGGGGGTTGGGTCAAGTGACATTCCCAGGCTGAGGGTGGGGGTCGGCTGGATAATCCTGAAGGGGTTGGAGCAGGTTGGGAGAGGGTCACTCCCAGACGGGTAGGGTAGATGGGGGGGTGAGTCAAGCCCCCCTCAAAAGGCCACGGGGTATGGAGTGTGGTGGATCAGGCTGGAGGGGTATGGGTCAGGGGATACTCCCAAGCTGGAGGGTGTAGACGGGGGTGGGTCAGTGCCCCCCCAGGCCAGGAGGGGTATGGGGCAGGGTTTGTTGGGGGGCACCCCCAGGCAGGGGGGCATAGACCGGGAATGGGTTAGGCTGCCCCAGGCCAGGGCGGTATGGGGCAGAGTTGGTTGGGGGGTGGAGGAGGCTGGAGAGGGTGTGCGTCGGGGGCACCCCCAGGCTGCAGGGGATGGCGGGGGGGGGGGGATTAGACCCCCCCCCCCCGCCCCCCAACCCAGGATCTCACACCGTCGTCATCACTTTCAGGGAGCCCGATCGGAAGCGCATAATCTTCTTCTTGAGGGCGTGCGAGGCCTTGATCTTGACAAAAACCTTGGGCCGCCCGCCGGCCTGGCCGGGCCCCGCGCTGGCGACTAGCTGCGGCGACAGCTGCTGGGGCCAGACCAGCCCGCTGCTCTCGTCCGTGTCGCTGGAGCCGGTGCTGAAGGCGGGCGAGCCGCCCTCGCTCAGGCTGGACTCGCTGTCGCCATAGGCCAGTCCCTCCTCCAGCCGGCACACGGGGGCCCGCCGCGCCCCGCCGCCCCGCCCGCCCGAGCACTCCGAGTCGCTCCCGGCGTAGCCGTACAGCACGTTGCGGGGGGGCGAGGCGGCGCCCGGACCGCTCCGCCCCGCCCGCCGGCTCCGCCGCGGCTCCCCAGCGCCCGCCTCCTCCTGGCAGATCTCCGCCGTCGAGCGCCACTTCCGGTAGCCGGCGGCGCCGGGGTGGGGGCGGCGCTGCCGGGACGGCTTGAGCACCACCTCGTCCCTCTCCACCGTGTGGTACTTGGTGCCCGAGGCGCCCGGCTTGTTCAGGAGGCTGTTCTCCGACTGGGAGCGCGCCGCCTTCTTGCCCCGGGGGGAGCCTTTCCTGGCACTAGCCCGGCGCCCCCCTGGCACTTCCCCACCTTCCTCGGTGAAGCGGCACTTCTTGGGCATCGCCGCTGCCCGAGGCCTCTCCCTGGGCGTCACCGGGGCCCGCTCTGGTGACAGCTCCACCGAGCGCCCCTTGGTGAGGGGAGGGGGCTTCTTTTTGGCCCCTCGGTGGGCCTGCTGGGCACGGGGGGGCTGCTGGGCCGGGATGTACTGCGCCTTCACCATCTGGCAGGCCCCGTCCTCGGTGCAGGCCAGCGGGGGGCGGCCCCCCCTCTCCTCGTAGGGAGCGGGTTCCTGGCCATTCCTGGCGTGGGCGCCGTCCTCGCCCGGCCCCTCCTCGTAGTGATCCACCGACAGGGCAGGCCGGAGGTGGGCCAGCGCCTGCAGCTTGGGGGGCTTCTTGAGGCTGGAGTGGGGGGGGGCGTAGCCTTCGGGGGGCCCCTTGCCGGCCAGCGTCCTCTCGGCCGCGGCGTCCCAGGACGACCAGATCCGGGCAGCCGCGCCGGCCCCGCCCTCGTAGCCGCAGGGCGAGGGGGTGCTGCTGCCCCGCTCCATGGCCGGGGGGTGCTTGCGGTCCGCCTGGGGGCCCAGCAGCTCCGAGGGCCTCTTGCAGAAGCTGTTCTGGCGGGCCACTGCCTTGGCAGGCGGCTCGGCGTTGAGGCTAGTCCGGGGCTTGCCGCCCCGCGCCAGCTGGCTGCGCCGGCGGATCAGCCGCGAGATGTAGCTCTCCACCTTGTGGCAGTGAGCGGCCTCAGGGTAACAGGTCAGCTCCTGTCCCCCGAACTCCTCCAGCCCCCCGGCCTGCTCCGCCCCATAGGCCAGGCCCGGCGAGAAGGGGGTGGCGTCGTAGAGGCGGCCGCGGAGCAGCGGGTTCTGCATGGCCACGGCGTGAAGGGGACTGGGGTACAGGAAGGGGTCCAGGCTGTCCCGGGGCGGGAGGCGCGGGGGCGGCTCGGAGGGGTAGTCCTGAGAGCTGGAGTAGGGGGCCGAGTAGGAGCGGGGAACCATGCCCCACCCGGCACTGTCTTTGCCACTGCTGCCCACCTCGCCTGTGGGACAGAGAGAGACGGACTGAGAGACAGACCCGCGGACAGAGGGAGGGACAGACCCATGCAGGGAGGCTCCAGCTGGTGGGGGCAGTGCTCGGCCCTCTTCGCTCCCATAGGGACGAAGGCAACCCCAGAGACAGGCCAGCCCCGTTCGCCACCCCCCAACTCTCCTTGGCCAAGACCGGACAGTCCCTGACAACCCATCCGGCCCGGTATTCCCCAGGACCCGACCCACAGCCCCCATCCGGCCCGGTATCCCCCAGGACCCGACCCATGGGCCCGTCCGGCCCCATATCCTTCCCTCCCCCCACCAGCTCAGCAGGGCGACCCCAGCCCTGCGCTGGTCTCTCAGGAGCCAGGCAGCCGCTCACCCACGGACTTGGGGCGCTCACTGGCGTAGCTGCCACGCGACTCGGCCTGGCCGATGCGGGAGCAGGAGCCGGAGACGGAGGGGAAGCCGGAAGAGTCCCCGAAGCCGGAGGCCGGCGAGTCTGAGGCCACCGCGGAGGAGGCACCCTCGTAGAAACCTGCAAGAGATGTCAGCTGTGAGCTGAGGGGGCAGCTGTGAGCTGCGGGGGGCAGGGATGGATTTGTGGGACAGCCATGAGCTGGGGGGCAGGGATGGACGTGGGGGGGCAGCCATCAGTTGGGGGGAGGGGATGAGGCAGCCATCAGCTGGGGGCAGGGAAGGGAGAGGCAGGTGATGCGGGGGGCAGTGATAGACCAGGCTGGAGGGGCAGAGGGAAGACAAGGAGAACTGGGGAATGTGTGGGGGGCACTGGCCCCAGAGCAGTAGAGGGGACTGGTCCCATGTTCTGTGGGAACTGCTGATGGGGGCAGGTCGGGTCAGCTGACCGTGGACCTGCGACGGGGGATGGGAGCAGCCCATGGGGCAGCCAGCCAGCCCGTTCCCTGGGAGGGCCTCAGCTTGGAATCTGGGGTGTGAGAAGCAGTTCTGGGGTCCCCTTTCCCTGCAGGGATAACTGGGGGTGAGGGTCGGCTGCATCTCTCCCCCGATCTGAGACACACCCCCCCCCCATATCACACCACCGGGGTCCCTACCCGAGCTGGGCCAGCTGTCCGTCTCGGCTGCCTCCCCACAGGCCTTTTCGGGGTACAGCCGCAGCCCCCCTACTTGCTGCTCCAGTTCCCACATCAGCCCGGGCAGCGCATCCTGGAAGGGAACCAGAGGGGGGGGGGGATGTTAGCGAGGCATTGATACTCCAGCAACAGGAGCCTTCCAAGCCCCCCCATTTGGGGGGGTTCAACTACCCCCCTAACAGTGCCCCCCACCCAGCAGCCACTGCTGCACATCACCCCCCTCAGCCCTCTCCCAAAAATCAGGGCTCAAACTGCCACCCCCCATCAGCGGTAGATAGTCAGGGGGGGGTCAGCTAGCCCCTGAGCGCCCCCACCATGTTTACATTCAGTTGAACTTTGCACCCTGGGGGAGGGGATATCATGGCGGGAGGGGGGATGTGCCGCAGACAGCCCACATGGGGGGGTAGGGTCCGCTGGGTGACCTTTGACCTCCAGACAGATGGGTGTGGGGAGACAATGAGACCCATTTGGGGCTGTCGCTCAAACTCTGCTGGAGACAAAAGTGTGTGTGTGGGGGGGGGAAGACGTCCTCACCCCAGGGAAGGGAGGGAGCTGACAGCTCCAGGGCTGGGGGGGAGGGGAAACAGCTACCACCTGGCCCCACTGCATTGGGATACCCCAACCCCCACCCCCAGATATGGGGTGTGCAGCCGCCCAGGGAAACAAGGCCCAGGGAGCCAGGAGACGGGCCCCAGGCTCTTTGGAACCTGTGCTGGCCTCTACCCTGCCCCATAAGGTCAGGAAAGCAGGAGGCAGCCGGATCCCAGAACTCCTGGGCCCAACGGAGGTGGTGGGAAACTTCCTGAGCTGCAAGGAGCCAGGGTGGGCGCCGGTGGTGGTGGTGGGGGGGTTCTGTGTTCGGGGCCAGAGCCAGTCGGGATGGGGCGGGGGAGAACAAGAGACGGAGAGAAAGAGAAAGGAGGAAAAGGAGGAGAGAAGAGAAGGAGAGAGAAGAACAGGGAGAAAAGGAGAGAAGACGTCACGAAAAACACCTTTATTCACATCAAATTTCATTAAAACTTTTGAAAAATGTTCTAAAATACCAAGACAGGAATAAAACAAAGCACAACACAGCCAGCGGACGTTAAACCTGGATCCCTAAAGCATCGGCGCCACCACGTTCAGGCAAACTCTTAACACCCCACGTCAACCGAACAGCGGCCTGGCTACAAGTCAGTTCAGCCCACAGCCCGGGCCACCGTCAGCCCCAGCCCGTGGGTTCCGGTGACATTTCAAACCGGCTCTCCTGCCCCAGGAGAGAGAAGGAAAAGACAGGGGAGGAGAGAACGAACGGGACAGGCGAAATCGAACAAGAGGGCGCGAGAGGGAAAAGGAGAGGTGTGTTGGGGACGGACGGACAGATGGGGTTACGTGGGGATAGACAGACAGAAAACACAACAACAAAAGGAGAAAAAAACGAGTGAGAGAATGAACGAGTGGGGGAAAAGGAGAGAAAGGAAAGCCTCCCCTACCCCTCCAACATAGACCACCCTGGGGAGAGCTCCCCAGCCCTGCACTGGGGACACGTGCACACATACCCCCCCCCCATCCCCGTGATCTCTGCTTCACGCCTGGCTGCCTTCCCCTCTGCCTGGGGTGAATTTCAGCTCAAAGATTGAGGGGGGGGTTCATTTATCATGGCTCCTGGGGAAAGTGGGGGGGCGACACCTGGTCAGCGCCGGAGGAAATTAATTATTCCTCCTACAACGGCAACGTCGATGAATAAATTACAGCTCAGGGGGCTGCAGACAAAGGGGCCGTGGGGCGGGTATTGCCATCCTATCCCAGATCCACCCCCGTACTCAATAAATACAGCCCATGTCCCCCCCCCCATCACTAGTGACATTCAAAATCAGGGATTATCCTGCTGCTCTAGGGACATCTGATAAATCTCTCCACACCCCCACCCCCACGGAAGGGGCGATGCCCCCCCCCATTCCTGACCTCCAACCCGGCACCTAACCGTCCCCCCCCTGTTTCCACCGTCTGTCTCCCAGAGGCCCTCGGTGTCAGGCTCATGGGTGAAGTCCGGCCATTTTGTGAAGAGGCTGGATGTAAAAATGGCAAATTTCCTAACTATGCCCCCCACCTCAAAAAAACTGTAAAACTCTGGGGGGGGGGGCTGAGGGTTTGTTTTCTTCAGGTCTTTCGGCGTCAGCGTAGCAGGGTCTGGATAGCAGAGAAAGAGCAAGGCTGGTGAGGGAGGGGGAAGGATAGCCTAGCAGTCCGGGACTCTAGCCTCAGACTCCACCACAGCCTCCCTGGGTGACCTTGGACACCAGGCTCTCTGTGCCTCAGTTTCCCCCATCTGTATAATGGGCATAGCTGCCTTGCCTCATAGGAATGCTGGGAAGATCCTTACATTAAAAGTTTGTGGGGTGCTCAGGTGCTATATTAATGGGGCAAGAGCAGGACCTGAGATGATTGTTACATGGACTATCCAGAAGGGGGCAGCACTCACAAGCCAGGCCAGAATTTCCATTTAGCGACCTAAATGAATTGAGTGCCGAGGTCCCACGTGTGGATGCTGGGCTTTGGAAAACCGCTGGCCCTCAATGGCCTTGGCCACTGGACCTTCTGCCCCATCAAATCCTCCAATGGCGCTAGTCAGGTTCTTATCCTACTATCCCACGCCCATCCCCACAGTATCTGGGCACCTTACTATAAGGGGGCATGTAGGCACCACATTAAGTACACATGTAAGGGCTGAAACGACCTGCATGCATCACCCATGTGTTCGCTGCACTTTTCCCTTCCCAGAAGGCCAGATGATCCAGCCATACAGGTCCCATGGCCGAACCGGCAGCCATTGGGGTTTTCACTGCGGTGTCGGCTAGCCCTGCTCTGAGTTAGGCTGTTGGCAATTTGACAGTCTAATCACTAACTCATGCTCCTCTCCCAGAGTGAGGAATGGAACCCAGGAGTCCTGGCTCCCAGCCCTCCTGCTCTAACCCACTAGACCCCGCTCCCTTCCCAGAGCCAGGGATAGAACCCAGGAGTCCTGGATCCCAGCCCCCTTCCTCCTACCCACTCCAATCCACTAGACCCCACTCCCCTCCCATAGCTGGGAACCCAGGAGCCCTGGGAGTTAAAATGCCAGCCATAAAGGTCTGTTTGGTCCTACAGCATGGAAAGAATTTTTTTCAAGGGGCCCTATCAGAATAAAAACCAAATTATTGTCTTTGAGATACTGATGTCCGCTAAGGGTCTGGGCCCCCAACTGGTATAAATGGGGGTCACTCTATTGGAGTTGGCCCAGCAACACTGGAATGAATAGAACCAGATCCTCAGCTGGTGTAAGTCAGCATCACTCCATTGGAGCAAACAGCGCTGCACCAATTTGCACCAGCTGAGCTCCTGGCCCAAAGATTTTTAAACCGGAAAACAACTTTAAAATCCCCCCCTAGGAAGTGACAGATCCCAGCAGTGCCCCATATTGCCCAGCAGCCCCCTCCCCGTGGCTAGTCCAGGTATTTCAGAGGCAGGTGCAAGGCACTGTGGATAGGACTGTGACCAACTAACCTGCCTATGAGGGAAGTTCTCCCAATCTCCATCCGTTTGCAGTGGGATTATACACCGAGGCAGGCGGATTTATATCCCATGTACATTTTCATCCCAGCGCGTGTAGCCGCAACCGTTCTTATTATTCCTATAAATGGCTAATCCTTTTTGGAATCCTGCTAAGCTCTGTAATATCTGGTGCTGGCGCATTTCAAACATCTAAATCCACACACACAAATGTGTTTGAAAAACCAATCCCGATCCAACTGCCAGCAGCCGCGATTAGCCTCTGGTAAAGGATGGAGCTGAAAGATACATCCTGGGATACAACGGCAAGGAGCACTAGATCTGTGATTTGCATGGGTGTGTTATCGGCAGCCCAGATAGCAATGTCAATCGTTAAGGTTGTCTGACAGTTTCCATTATAAGAGCCTGTTTTCGGTTACTTATAACTTTAGCTGTTCAGGTTGAAATTTTCCATGTGGGTGTCAGCCTCCGGCTGAATTTTTCTGGAAAGTTTCAGCTAAAACAGGTCAGCTGTTTTTGAGAACAAAGTTAGGGGGGAAATACAGCACTTTGGCCATGCTCCCCCCCCCAAAAAAAATTTTTTTTTTCTTCCAGCCATTTGTTTGAGAAGCTCTAGTGCCCCCATGCTTTGGGGCAGGGACTTGAAATCTGGCAGAGGGGCCAGGGATGTGCCTTCTGCTGTTCCCCTGAGAATCTGTCCTGTGTGCCAACCAGACTGCCCATGCACCATCCCAACAGAGCAATTGAACATGCTCCAGCCCAGGGCTACAGGGGCTGAGCAGGACTCCTGGAAATTGCTCCTTGGGGATGCTGGGGGGTAGCGGGGGCAATGCAGAACAAAGAGCAAGGAGATTCTCTCCGGCTCTCCGAGTGCTCCCCCTGTTGTTACCATGCAGCATGGAAGAGGAGACAGCTGCCAGGCTGGAATGCAGAAGGGTGAGGAATGAGAAGGCTGGATGGGGGGAACGGAAGAGAGGCAGGTAGGAAGAGGGAGTGGGATAGGAGGAGGACCAGTCATGAGCCTCAACATCCCTCTGGTGTCAGAATATAGCTGTGAAACCCACAGTCAACATGTGTCTCTCCTCCCCCTCTAGTGGCAGATCCACATAGAAGATAACAGCCTACTACTGCTACCAGGACTGCGCTGTGAATCCAATGACCCCAACCCTGATGACACCCCGCATGTGTGGGAGGATCAATATGGCTCCACAGTATGAAATCCTCTCCCCTCCCAATTTTTAAAATCATATGAAACCACATTTAAAAAAAAAAAAAAAAAAAAAAAACTCTGCATAAAGAGGCCGGGCATATATTTAAATCTAGCCTACTTTCCTCCTGGCTTCGTGGCTAAGATTAGTTGCAGCGCAATATCAGGCAACCTGCCTCAGGGAAATGGATCTGATCTGGTTAGAGATTGCAAAGATCCTATTTATGCGCTGGGTTTCCTGCCTCGCTCAGGAACCCTGGAACACAGCTGGGTTGTTTTCACTCCGATTCTAATCAGTTCCACTTCTTGCCTCTCACCAGCACAGGGCAGCAAATATAATCATGTATGCGGTACTCGACACCTCCAGGATACTGTATAAATATTAACCCTTTCTGCTCCCCAGCTCCGCGGTTTCCCTGGTTTACAAATTGGGGAAACTGAGGCATATTGACTTTCCCTACAACCAGAGAGTCAATGGCGGAGCTAGGAATAGAAGCCAGGAGTCCTGGCTCCCACTCCCCTCCCAGATCTGGGAATAGAACCCAGGAGTCCCGATTTTCACATCCCTGCTCCTCTAGCAATTAAATCCCATCTCTTCCCCTTTAAAACTAAACATAGTTTGCGCCGTTCTCCAAAAGAGAGCTCAAATGAGAACCAGGTGTGGGGCTCCTCCACATTCATTCTGCACAGCGCCACTGCTCTGAGCTATCCCTCGCCGAATTAAAGATCGCACCGGGGAGAGCGTATGGGATAAATTACAGAACAGAGTCACATCCAGACATCGGGGGGGGGGAATACATTTAGACAGGACGCCCTGGAGCCACAGTCAGAAAGGCAGAGGAATTGTGACAATCTCAGCTGTACTCGGGGTTCTGTGAAGACAGGGGAAGGAGATCTGGGGTGGGATTGGTGGAAACTCTGCAGGGAGTGACTACAGGGGGGTGGGGGGGCTGGGGCTCTACTGTGGTGATTCGGAGATTTTAAGCTGAGAAGGACCATCATTCTGATCAGCCTGTCTGACCTGTATAACCTAGGCCAGAGAATCCCCTTCCAGCCCATATCTTGTGGTCGAGCTAGAGCGGGAAAGAAATGTCCGATTTCAGCAGAAAGCCTCCAAGCGGTGGAGAATCCACCACTGCCCCTCAGTCAGTTGTTCCAATGGTTAGTTCCTTTTCCTGTTAAAAACTGGAGTCTTATTTACTGTCTGATTTTCTCTAGCTTCAGCTTCCAGTCACTGCCTCTTGTTATGGCTTGTCTGGTAGGTTACCAAGCCCTTTACCCCAGAGATCTCCCCCTGTGGATGCTTATCCACCCAGACCAAGCTGCCTCCTAGCTGTCCTTTCAATAAGCTAAAGAGACAGCTCTCTCCCTCTCGTGCTGGGAGGCGGCTTTTCCAGATCTCGACTTGCTCACCTCTGAACTCTCTGTGAGCTTTCCCCCCTCCTTTCTGGAGTGTGGACACGTTATCCCGGTAGCTGTATACAGAGGTAACGCTGGGGGCTAGTCAGAAAGCACAAATCCCCGTCCGCAGAAAATGTCAAGGTTTCGAAATTTGTTTTTATTTCACACTGGAACGAACCGAGACCTTTTGAAATTACTCACAAAAACTCCACGGGGGGGAACAGAGAGAGAGACAGACACACAAAGAGAGAGAGCCTGGAACAGCCAACAGTCCAGAGGTTAGGAGGCGTTCCTGGGATATGGGACACCCAGGTTCAAGTCCTCTGGGAATAGGACTGGTGTGAAGAAAGGGATTAGGGAAGCGCTATTTGCCCCTTCACATCACACAAGAACCAGGGAGTCGCCCAATGAAATTAATAGGCAGCAGGCTTAAAACAAATAAAAGGAAATATTTCTTCACCCAGCGCACAGTCAATCTGTGGAACTCCTTGCCAGAGGATGTTGTGAAGGCCAAAAGTATCACTGGGTTCAAAAAAGAACTAGATAAGTTCTTGGAGCACAGGTCCATCAATGGCTATTAGCCAAGATGGTCACGGGCACAACCCCGTGCTCTGGGTGTCCCTAAACCTCTGACTGCCAGAAGCTGGGACTGGGCGACAGGGGATGGATCACTCGATAGTTGCCCTGGTGTGTTCATTCCCTCTGAAACACCCGGCACTGGCCACTGTCAGAAGACAGGATACTGGGCTAGATGGCCCCTTGGTCTGACCCAGTCTGGCCATTCTAATGAATAGAACCCAGGAGTCCAGATTCCCAGTCCCACCTGCTCAGCACTATCCCTGTTTTACAAATGGGGAAACTGAGAACATAAGAATGGCCGTACCGGTCAGACCAAAGGTCCATCTAGCCCAGTATCCTGTCTACCGACAGTGGCCAAATCCAGGTGCCCCAGAGGGAGTGAACCTAACAGGCAATGATCAAGTGATCTCTCTCCTGCCATCCATCTCCATCCTCTGACAAACAGAGGCTAGGGACACCGTTCCTTACCCATCCTGGCTAATAGCCATTAATGGACTTAACCACCATGAATTTCTCTCTTTTAAACGCTGTTATAGTCCTAGCCTTCACAACCTCCTCAGGTAAGGAGTTCCACAAGTTGACTGTGCGCTGCGTGAAGAAGAACTTCCTTTTATTTGTTTTAAACCTGCTGCCTATTAATTTCATTTGGTGACCCCTAGTTCTTGTATTATGGGAATAAGTAAATAACTTTTCCTTATCCACTTTCTCCACATCACTCATGATTTTATATACCTCTATCATATCCTCCCTTAGTCTCCTCTTTTCCATAAGACATACTGACTTGCCTAAGATCAGAGAGCCAATAGCAGAGCAAAGAATGGAACCCAGGAGTCCTAACCCCCAGCCGCCCTTGTTCTAACCCCCTGCACCCCACGCCCCTCCTAGAGCAGGAATAGAACCCGGGTGTCCTGACTCCCAGCCCCCTGCTCTGACCCACTAAACCCCACCAGAACTAGGAACAGGACCCAAGGGTCCTGACTCCCCCTGCCCCATCCTGCTCTAACCATTACTCTCCACTCCGTCCCTTTAAAACTAAACATGGATTGCTCAGTTCTCCTGCCTAGAGCACTAGAATGAGAACCAGGCATGGTCCAGCCCAGGGAATTGAACCGGTGTCTCCCATTTCCCCGAGGAGCGCCCCACCCACCAGGCTGGAGAATCAGCCTCGATCTCACCCCTTTGTAGAAGTCATTAACTAGCCAAAAAGAGAGACTGGGTAGCCCGGTGGTCAGGGCGGTCGCTAGGGATACAGCAAACCAGGTTGAAGGCCCTACTCCAATGCCAGCCAATCAGGGCCTTGCACTTGAAATGGTTGCTCAGACGGTTTGTCAGGTCGAGGATGGGATTGACAGGGTGCGTCTACACTGCACTGCGAACCTGGGTCTGTGGACCCCGGCATGTGGACTCGGCCTTTCCAGGCCCATGCTTGAGCATCCACACCGCTTTGCAAAGCTTACAAGTGCTGGGCCAGGGTCTCTCAGCCGTGCTAACATGTCCACACGGCACTATGTGGTCTGCAGCCCGACTCGGGCTGTGTCCACACTGCAAAATGATGGGGCTCGGGCCTGAGTCACACCAGGAGCAGGGCTTGGATGCACCCCACTAGCAGGGTCCTAGGTGAGTGCTTACTGACCCAAGCCAGAGCAATTTGTGTGTGGACACAAGGGGGGGGGGGCATTGGGCTCAAACCGGAGTCAGAGCCTGGACTGAGTGTCCAGTATAAACGTGCCAGACGACAGCCACCGTGACCCCTCAGTCTGTTTCGGAGCCATTGCTTTCCAGGATATAGTCCCCCTTGTAGTTGCATTCTTTGCTCCTAGACACACGATCTTGCATTTGGCTGCATTCAAACGCATGTTTGGATGTTGGAGCAATAAGGAGACAAAGACACAAGCCAGACCTCGGCAGAGCCGTTATCGTCCAGCTAACGGCCGTAAGCAGGGAGGTGGGCGCAGCGGAGCTAAAGCAGAGATCGCAGCAACCAGAAATGGAAAAGTGCCGTCAGATCCCATGACTTCCCGGGCGCCAGGGCTTGGCTGAATCCAGCCGGATAAAACTCTGCGCCTTTCACGGCTCAGGTCAAGGTTAAAAAAGGGTTAAAATGTAGAATTCAGTTAAAGTAACCTCAATGCAGCAACCCAGCTTCCCGCAGAGCCAAGGGCCAGGCTCTGGACGTGTGGCTAGCGCAGCAAATGGATGGTGGCTTGGATGCCGTGCGAGTCTCTAATCTGCATGCCACACAGGCACTAGGAATTTGGCCTAGGACCTGCTGGGCCGGATTCGACCAGCACCTCATCTAGCACAGTATTGTGAGGCCCAATTCCCAGCTATCCTACCCCGTGTTTGTGGCAGTGATGGTGGGAGGTGGTTTTAAGCCCCTTTGCACAGTGCCTCCCCCCCCCGGTCATATTCTAGGCCTCCCCCAGCCCCCAGGATTAGCTAGTGCAGCCTCAGGGCTACTCTCATTCACACGCTGTTGCCTCTGGAGGACAGAGAATAGCCACAGCGCAGTGTGCTCCGACAATGCCCCCCAATGTCGGGGGCTGGGATCAAGGTCCTCTTACCCCAGCTCCACACTGGCTGGGGAGAAGCCCTTGCGGGGGAGGGACTCTCAAGGGGCCGTTTCCACCCATTTTAAGTCCGGCGCAGGATAAAAGGCCTGAGCATGCCCGAGCATTGGAACTGTGTCTGTGACAGCAGCAGCTGCTTCCGAGGAAGGTGCAAGAACCGGTCTTCCTGCCCCCTCGATGGGCAATGATGGAATACCCGGCCGAGAGCAGAAGTTCCTGACAGACCCCTGGGTTGGCGTATGCCCTGACGCATGAAGGCTTATATCCCTTCTACCAAAACTTCCTATTCTTCTTTTATATGGAAAACTTGTAACCCTTCCTTTAAAATCCTGCTATGCTCTTGGCCTTAATAATATCAAGTGGCAGGGAGTTCCATAGGATACCACAGTAGGGGTTTCTCTCTCTTTCACTTCCTGCCAGGTTTCAATGTTCCACCCTTCACCGAGCCAGCAGCCAGAGGTGGCTTCAGATTCATTATGCCTACTAGCAGAGGCTGACCCAGAAGAGCAGAGACGGGGGAAGCGTCCCAGCCCCCATTCTCGTCTCCCATAGTGGGAGAACGGAGGCATGGGCTGGTCTCGCTAGGTCTTTACGCCCCCCTCCCCCATATTTCAGATCAGCATCTGGCTTGCAGGTTTATCCTTCTGGCTAGTAAATCTCCCAGCTTGGCCATATTGGCTAGCACATCCAACATTGTACTAGCCTAGGAGGTAGAAAGGTTGGACCAGCTAGAGGCAGCCTGGCTCGGTGGATAGGGCACCAGTCTGGGAGATAGGTGCCCTGGCTCCATTTCTGGCTCTGCCCAGACTATATGGCGTTGGCAAATCACTTCTCTCTGCTTCTCCTGCCTAGACGGTGAGCTCTTTGGTGCAGGGACTTTGTGGCCGTGCAGCGCCTGGCACACTGGCCCCTGATCTCCACTAGGTGGTACTGTGATATACAGTGATAAATAATAATCCAGCGTTGCCGATTCTTGCACTTCAAGACCCAGCTCCCGGAGTCATGGGAGAATATCTGCTTCCATTTTTTTTCCCTTAATGAAGTAAGGGCTTGTCTAGATGAACTGTTAGCATGCGACAAGCTGGGGCGTGAATCTACCTGGCAGTAGCCTGCCATGCACTAACTGTCCCAGACTGCGCTTTGACCTACCCCAGATCTAAGTCTGTAGGGCTTGTGGTAGAGGAGACAGAGCTAGAAAATGGGATGCCCTAAAGGCTCATGGAGAGAATCCCCCCCCCACCCCATTATTTGGGAAAGTCTGGTGATAGTGTAAGGCCATCTCATGATTCTGGGGGGAGCTGACACATGAGTTTTGGGGCTGGCACCACCCTACAGGTGAATGGGGAGCAGGGGGGAGCCTCACTCTTCACCATGAAATCTCACAGGGCACAGGAGGGCAGGTTCACAACTCCCATTTTACAGCTAGGGAAACTGAGGCACAGCCACTCACCCAGTGGCTGAGGCAGGAAGAGAACCCAGGTCTCCTGAGTGCCGGGCCAGCATTTTAGCCACTAGGCCACACTGCCTCCAGCTCAGGTGGTAGCAGGGCAGGCCAAAGCACGAACTAAGTAGTTAGTTATGGCTGGTCCCCGCGGTGCAGTTCAGCGCAGACTGCTCTCCTCGCCGTTACAGCGAGCTCCTTTAGCACACCGGATCCTGATAGCCAACCGCCGCCAAGGGGATTGCAGCCTGTAATCAGCTTGAGCTTTGTATCGGTTCCCTCTGTCTCGCTCTTGCGTTCCCTTAAAGAAGCTGCCGCTCCGCGTTCTCCCCCCGCCCTCCCCCCACCGCCAAGAGGAGAGGAGATGACGGACCATAAAAGTCTATTGGAGGGAAGCACAGCTCCCATTTCTCCACAGGAAAATTCCTCTTGGACAGTCAAGGCTGCTTTCCTGATCGGAGAAATGGGGAGGAGAAAAAAGGAACAACAGTTGGAGACGTACGTTGCACACACGTGTGTAAAAAACACCCAGCACAGAGGAAAGCGCATGACCCATAGGCCAATGTTTCGCACCAGCATTCAGGACTCCTGGGTTCTATTCCCCGTTGTGTGAGAGAGTGGTTAGAGCCAGGGCAATTGAAAACCAGGACCCCCGGGTTCTATTCCCAGCACCGAGAGGAGAGTGGAGTCTAGTGGTTAGAGCAAAGGAGGCTGGGAGTCAGGACCCCTGGGTTCTATCCCAGCTCTGGGAGGGGAGTTGGGCCTAGTGGTTAAAGCAGCAGGGCTGGGAGTCAGGACCCCTAGGTTCTCTCCCCAGCTCTGCCACTGACTTCTTGAAGGACCTTGGGGGAGTTGCTGTCCCCCTCCATGCCTCAGTTTCCCTTCTGTAAACCAGGGGGCGGGGCCGTACTAACCCGCTTTGCACCCCGTGGCTGAAAAGCGTCATACAAATGGCAAGCATTAAAGGATTTTTAAAAGGAAAAGAACTTAAATAAACTTCCTGTTGCTTATAAGTGCTTCATCCCCATCCCCTCCGTTCGCCTCGGGCACGGACGGCCAGGCTTACAAAGGGATTTAGATGCCTCAAGATGCAGAGAGGCACCAAGCAGGATTTTACAAAAGGGCCTGACCAGTTGAGGTTCCTAACTCCCCTGAGCCGTCAGTGGCTTTAGATTGTTACGCACCAACTCTGCCCTGGTGTAGGGGAATAGACAATGAATGATCCCACCTGACTTACAGGACTGGAATTTCCTAAGGGAGGTAGGCATGTGAATTCCATAAGCATCTAATTCCCCTAGATTATTCCCCAACCATAATTTCTGGAATGAGGTTTAAATCATTAGAACAAGAGCTTGTTAAAAAAAACTACTCAGGTGCTCCCATAGCAACATTTAAGTCCTCCAAAGCTTTCGCTTCACTAACGAGGTAAAGAATTACAATTTTGCTTGGGCGGTTAAAATTAAACCACCGATTTTGACGAAGGACGAAATTTCTCATCTTCTACGCTTGCAAAACCAATTTGTAAATGACCATTAATGGGGCTGGTACTGATTCCTAACTCGCTGCGGGGGGAAAAACACAACATCCTTTCTCAGAACAAAAATCAAGGTTGGCTTCATTGGATGGAGTCTTGAATGAGCATTTCTAGGATCCAGAAGGGACCATTGTGATCATGTGGTGTGAGCTCCTGGATAACCCCAAATTAATTCCGGTTTGAACTCCAGAGGAGCTTTTACAAAAAACATCCATTCTTGAAGAGAAGCATCAGTTTTGGAGGTGTGGAAAGGATCTTGGTAGAGACAGCCTAGGTTTCTTACCGGCAGTTCCACGACTGAATTTCTTTAATTAGCTAGATATGGGGAAATATATATATGGGGGGAGGGGCGGAATTTCTCTCATCGGGTGGGTATTGGGGGTTGCCTATTTTTCTTTAATACCGAATGCCGTTGTGTGCCCTATTCTCTAAGTAGTCTTGGGCCAGGGCACGTGATAAATAAAATCTGAATACATGTATATTTCTCTCCACAGAAGTGCGTGTGGTTTATATACCTAGAAATGATTTTTCCCTGTTAGGCTATGGAAGACCTTAGAGGGATTTGCACTTGAAGCCTGGATCCAGAGGACTTTTGAAAAACTTCCTGAGCTGTTACACCATTGATTCTCGCAGGAGTTACGCCATGGATGATTTAGCCACTGCTATACTTAGCAACATCCCAGGCTGTGCATTCAGCATCTTCTCTGCGGCTTTCCGCCCCCTCGGTAGTTTTTTTTTTTTTTTTTTGCCTTCTTAATTACAAGGGATATTTGCATAAAAGCAGATTCTTTTGTTCCTGCGGCATTTAACAGCTGCTAATGCCTCCACCTGAACTGAAACCACAATCAGCGGCGTGGTAATCTTTCCAGCAAGCCACTGACACGCTCAAGAAAGATAATCTGGAGAAAGGTCTGTGGTAGCTCAGAACTTCCCACCAACAACAGGGATAGAACCCAGCACCTCCTGCCACAAAAGCCCATCTGGGCTGAAGGAGAATCTCCCACAAGGTAGGTGTTAGCAGTACAGGGCTTATGACACTCAGCAGAGCCGTGCCAAGTCTATCCAGAAGACGGCAATGGTGCACACACACTCAGCAGCAGTCAAATGCAGCCACCTCTGGGGGGAGGAGTACACAGCACCAGGGTGGGGTAGATTTTTGGCCCATGGCACCAGAGCATATCCCTGCCCTTAGATTTTTTTTAAGCATCTATTCAGAATTCACAAACTCGCCTTCCATCTGGGCCTGCGACTCACCCTCCAGTCTCAAGGCAACAACGTTTCTGGCAATGAGGCTGGCCTCGGGTTTTAAGGCAACAGGAGACAAGGGTTCAAGTCCCAGCTCTGTCACAAACGGTCCCTGTGTGACCCTGGGGAAATTGAGGTGCAGCACTTGCCCATCTGTAAAATGGGGTGTTGTGAAGATCAGGGGCTCAGTTACCATGGTGATGGGCTTGCACAGTTGCCACGGTGATGGGGCCATACAAGGACCTAGCTAGACAGAAGCGCCATGTGTGATCCTAATGCACAGGGTACGAGAAAGGGACAGACTGAGCTGGAGAGGACCAGACTGGGGGGCAGTCCTTGAATATGCTTCCCCAGCTGAGGAGGGCGGCCAAGGTCCAAGAACACATCAGAAGCTCTCCGGGCTGGGTGATCCAACTAATGTCACTACTTTGGGGTTTCCACGTTGGCTTCACTTTTCTTCTTTCTTGTTTTTCCTTGTCTGAGATCAGGGCCCCGTCACACCGGGCGCTGCCCAGACACACAGTGACCGAGATCAGGGCCGCGACGCACCGGGCGCTGCCCAGACACACAGGGACCGAGATCAGGGCCCCGATGCGCCGGGCGCTGCCCAGACACACAGGGACCGAGATCAGGGCCCCGTAGCGCTGGGCGCTGACCAGACACACAGGGACCGAGATCAGGGCCCCGTCGCGCTGGGCGCTGACCAGACACACAGGGACCGAGATCGGGGCCGCCAGGCGCTGCACAGACACATGGTGACTGAGGAGGGAAGGCGGTAATGGGGTCTGTTTTGGGGTCATATAGGGCGGGGGCTCCCAGGAGGAGAGGGTGTGATGGGGGTCTGTGCTAAGGTCAATTGGGAGGGGGCTTACTGAGGGTGGACAACAGGGTCTGTCTTGAGGGCTCTCTGGGGCTGGGGGAATAACGGGGTCTGCGTTGGGGTGACATGCAGAGGAAGATCCCTGACGTAATGGGGCCCGTCCTGGCACCAGCAACCTCCCCGCCCCATCCATCCCGCTAGCTACAGCTCGCTCCCTCCCTCCCCCGCCAGTCCAGGCCGGAGTTTCGCTCCTTTCGGCACAGCCCCCCAGCCCAGCAGTTATGGCCCATAAGTAATAAAGCAGAGATAAGGCGCAGGAGGGAGCGGTGGGGGAAGGGAGGCTGCGCACCAGGCAGGAGCCTGCCCCCTTGCATCCCTTCAGCATCCCTCGGCGGCCAGGAATGGGGGTGGGGGGGGCAGGCAAAGCGAAACAGCTCCAGCCAGCCCAGCCAAGGGGCCCAGTCCGCCCCCAGCAGCTACCGCCAGGCCCCTGACCATGCAGCTGTCGGTTGCCACCAGCCCTGCCTCATGCAGACAACTCTCAGCCCTCCCCCATCCCGCTGATTTAAAGTCCAGTGGGAAGTGGGGGGGGGGTTGGCTGGCTCAACTCCCCCTCTGTAACCACGGGCTCACCCCCTGCTTCTTGCTACTCCCTTGGCAGCAGCTTCGCTTCAATTCTGCAGCCTCCCCACCCAAGATCGCCCCCCCACACACCTCCCCGCGCCGGGCGCTGCACCGTCTGAGCAGGATTATTACCCCTGTTTTACTGACGGGGAGAGCGAGGCACAGGGAGAGGCAGCACAGCACTTTGCCCAAGGATCCCACCCCCACGGCCCCCAGCCTCAATCGTGAGCCGCCAACAGCTTTTGCCTTTGAAGAAACGAGGAGCAGAGAGGAGAAATCAGAAATCAGCCGGAGCCAGTGGGGCGGTGTGTGGGGGTGGGGGGGTGGGGAGGGGGGGGATGGACGCTGCAGCCGGGGACGCGTGGCTGGGCTTTGCTTTGTCTGAGCATCTCTCCCAAGGAAACCCTAAACCGGGGCCGCTCCGGACGCCAAGCCGCAGCCTCGCGCACCGTCATGTCTCAGGCATGAGCCGACCTCAGCCCGCCGGCCGCCGGCCCATTCCAGACGGCTCACGTGTTTCCCCCCACCCCCGGCAAGACTCCCACACGCCCCAGCTCCATCTGGAAGGCAGGGGACCGACGAGGCCTGCCAGAGCGCATGCCAGACGGCGCATCACGGGAATGGCCAGGCCAAGGCTAAAGACACGGACAATGCTAGCCACCGGCACTCCCCTGAGGAAGTTCACCACACCCCGGGGGCGGGAGGGGGGTGTCCTAACTTCCATCAGCCAGGGCACCTCCCTGAGGAAGTTCACCGCACCAGGCTGGGATGGTGTCAGAAGCCCCCCTCCCCTACACACACACACACATATGGGGGGTGGGGAGCACAGCTGTATGGGAAACAGATTGCCCATCCCTCAAGAATTTTCTATTTTTCTTGTCCCGAATTGGGAAGAAAAGTCAAAATCCTGAAAATTTTCACCAACCAGCAATCCAAAAAGAAGTAGTAGTAGAGGAAATAGAAGCAGAAGAAGACTGGGTCCAATTGAAAGGTTTTGTGTTGATTGAAAGCTTTTTATTCTTATCTGCCTTGTTTACATTCCCCCCCCCCAATTAAACT
>NW_020664868.1:3723802-3728112 GCF_002925995.2 Terrapene triunguis | reverse complement strand
CACCAAAAAAAAAAAAAACAATCAGGAAATTTGTCAAAACCAAAAAAACTTTCCCACAAAAAATTTGGGTTTTGACGCATCAGCGTTTCCCAGTGGGGGGGGGGGTGGACATTTTGTTGAAAAACTCCCAACCTTCTCTGAGGGAGGAAGGCGCCTCCCCATCTCGGGAATGGACCCCAGCCCAGCCAGAAGATAAAGACCAAAGAAGGGGGCGGGGGGAGGAGAAATAGGATGGTTGAGTGCGTGAGCCGTGCCCAATACAAGAGGGGGCGGAGTCATGGCACAGGGGGCGGGGCCAAGGAAGTGCCCTATGTGAGGTTGGGCCCAGCACTCTGGATTGCTTTGCCCTGGCCCTGGGGTCTAGCTGGCACTGCTCAGACGCAGCTCCCCACGCCACTGACACACAGTCAAGATGGGAGGGGCGGAGGGGTGTAAGGAAGACACAGAAGTCCAGGCAGCCTGTTCTCCGGCTGACTCATTCCCTCCCCACCGGAGCCCAGACAGTCTTGGGG
This sequence comes from Terrapene triunguis, assembly GCF_002925995.2. Lineage (NCBI taxonomy): Eukaryota > Metazoa > Chordata > Testudines > Emydidae > Terrapene > Terrapene triunguis. The sequence goes on along the minus strand of NW_020664868.1, from coordinate 3,727,600 downwards.
TGACAGCAGGACTCGTCGGCCCATTATCCCACCGCCGGAGCAGCGTTATCCGCACCAAGGCACGCAGCTTGTGTCTGCAGCAGGACGAATTCACCCAGCGCTCAGCATCCTGATCTGACTGCAGCCTCGTCCCCGGGGCCGCACAGCTCCAGTGCCCTCCCTCCCCCGCCTTCCCTCAACGCAAGGTCCAAGCTCACCCCCGGCCCACCAGAGGATCTCATCACTATGCAAAGCAGACGCCTGTCATTGGCTGCTGGCTGCTCGCCCCATTAATCCCCTGCTGGAAGACGCTGCCGGGCTTTTTGACAGCGGTTCCGCAAACGTGAAGTCGATTTAATTAAATCGGGGGGGGGAGAGAAAGAGCAAAATCTTTTTATTAAATCAGTAAATAGCTGGCAAAGCCGGAGCTGAAAGGGGGGCCGGGATGGGGGGCAGAGAGGTACCAGGCCCAGCAGGAACCCCATAGCCCTGGCAGCAGCAGAAGGGACCAGTAATGGCAGCCCCCAGTGTAGGGGTCCAAGCGATATCTGGTCAGAGACGCCAATAGCTCCCACAGCTGCACAGGCCAAGCTGTGAAATCAGCAAGATAGCACATCCGGGGCACTGAAAATACAGAGCACCTTGCAAGAGGGTGGGGGGTGGTTAGAGCACAGGAGTGGGGGAAATCAGGACTCCTGGGTTCTACCCCCAGCTCTGGGAGGGGAGTGGGGTCTGGTGGTTAGAGCAGGGGGGGCTGGGAGTCAGGACTCCTGGGTTCTACCACCAGATCTGAGAAGGGAGTGGGGTCTGGTGGTTAGAGCAGCAGGGCCTGAGAGCCAGGACTCCTGGGTTCTACCCCCAGCTCTGACAGGGGAGTGGGGTCTAGTGGTTACAGCAGAAGCGAATGGTGCCTTGAGTCCTGGGTTCTATTCCTATCTCGGACACTGATTTGCTGGGTGATCTCAGGGTATGTTACTCCCCATCTGTGCTGTGCCTCTATTTCCCCCTATATGTAGAATCCACCCAGGTCACTGCTAGGAGGAAGGTCACCAAGCCACTCAAGTCCTGTAGCTTCCCCTACTGCCGCAATGTTAAGAGACACTAGAGCATGGGGGTGGGGATGAAGATATTTACTACATCACGTCAGCCCAGCACCCTGCCACCAGCACCCGTCAACATCCAAGGCTTCCGAATCAGCCATGCTACTGGCCGAATGCGCTGCAGGGGCAGTTGAGGAATCCCCTTCCTGACCCTGCTCCAGGGCCCAGCTCCTGCCCTGGAGCATGACCTTGACTACTCTAACTCCCCCGGCATGGGCAGCAGTCTGGAGCACCGCACAGCAATGCTGTCCATGTGTCTGTCCTGCTGCGACACGGAGGGGCCGAGATGCACCCAGGGAAGCACTCCAGTGAGAATAGCTTTAGCAATTACCACTTTCCAAGAGGTAAGCTGGTCCCGCGTGCCCAACAGACACCTTTGCCCAGGGCTTGTTACACAAAGAGACACAAGACCCACAAAACATCCCCCAACCCCACTCCAGAGCCACTGGGGACAGTTTGGTTTGGTACTGCAGGGTCTTAGGTTAGAGCCAGCTCAGAGGTGGCACAGACCCTACCAACACCTACCCCATACACCAGGGAAAGGCAGCCGGCCCCATTCCTCTCTCCAGCCTGTGGAGACCATATCTGGGGGAGAGACCGGCCCCACCCAGCACTCCCAGCTACAGCCTGAGCTCGGAGAGGCAGGGCACCACAGTGAAGAAGCTCACCACACCACTGACCCCTTTCCAGCTATGACACCGCACTGAGGAAGCTCACCACAACCCCAGCCCCTCCCTGGCTAGGACAGCGCTGCAAGGAATCTCGCCACACAACCGAAGTCCTAGCTGACTCCGGCTCAGTGACATTGGGGTCACGGAGGAACCTGATGACCGGACAATCGCGTGTTTTATGAGCAACGCCCCCCCCTTTCAACTTCCACCCCACCTGCTTTCCCCTCTGAGCAGGCTGAGAATGAGATGGGGGAGGACGCAGCCCATGCACCAGAGAAGCTGACAAGCTCTGACAGACAGACAGACACCCCGCACCCCAGAGGGCTTGCCATAGCACTACAATGAAGTTAGTGGAGCAAAGCGGATTTATGCCAGCTGGGGATCTGGCCCCACCGACTCCAATGGAGTTACAGCCAATTTACCCCAGCTAGGGATCCAGCCCTGCACTGTAAGGTCTCTGGGGCAGGGACTCTTTATGGCTTGCCCGCATAGCGCTCAGCACAACGGGGCCCTGATCCCCAGTTGGCGCCCCAGCTACGGCAAGACTAAATACCAGTCAGACCTCAGAGGAACACCTCACCTGCCGTCTCCGGCCTCCCCCTAGCTGCCTTATGCCAGCACAACCCCACAGCCTGCAGGATCTTCCCTTCCACCCGCACGTGGAGGAGAAGACAATAGGTGCTTGGTCTAATCGGTCAATGACAAGACAGCCCTTCCCCTGCATTAGCACTGGGACTGGGCACAGACTGAATTCTGTTCCTGAAGATGCCAAAACAGAAATGACCAATGGTCTGTTGAGTGCAGTGTCCCCACCACCCCCTTCCTTGCTGCACCAGAGAAGACCAATGGGCCAGTCTAGATCCATTCTCTCCTGGATGGCATGGAGGAAACGGACCTAACTGTGCACTCGGATTGGGTGCCTTCCTGACCATTAGCCAGTGATCAGCTCTGAAGCATGAGGGTGAGGTTTTGTATTAAAAAACAATCTTAACTTTTTTCCAACTTCTACCCAAGCACTGTGCATTGGTAGCATCCTGTGGCAGGGAATTCCACAAGTTAATTTTGTGCTACACAGGAGAGCATAGGTGCTGGAACTAGGGATGCTGGGGGTACTGCCACACCCCCTGACTTGAAGTGGTTTTCATCATATACAGGGTTTACAGTTGGATTCAATAGCTCTCGGCACCCCCACTATAAAAATTGTTCCAGCATCACTGCAGGAGAGAATTAATTTTCTTCTACTTTCAGTTTATCGCTTCTCTATCCAGAGGTATCAGGAATATCCTCCTTTCTCTAGCTCTCAGGAAAACCCTGACCCTAAAAGCCCAGTTGCTATTATACTTAGTGGGAGATCTACCAACTAATGCCTCATGGTCACCCAATAATTCACTACTTTGTTGCTTACCGGATTCATGATCCAAAAGCAGTTTAAACTGCAAGCCCATCCAAATCAGGAAGAAAGGTTGGCCCTGGGTTGTTCCTGTTGGGAACACAGCTCTTGAGGCCTGGCTCCCAGTCTCCTGCTCTAACCACTGACCCCACTCCCCTCCCAACGCTAGGGATAGAACCCAGGCGTCCTGGTTCCCAGGCTCCCTGCTCTAACCACACCGCCATAGAGAAAACACACAAAGATCAACAGATTCCAACCACAGGGCAGGGGACAATGTAACCTAGGACATGGTGGTGCCATCAACTTGAGTCAGGCCACAGGCCGGGCCCAGGGGCTCCCAGAGGCCAGGGGGGTCTGAGATGTTTCGATGCAAGTTAAATACACAAAGGAAGGGGAGAGGAAGCCTCCTGCTCACCTGCCCCAGGAAAAGGGGGCTCCCCTACCCCTAGAAAACACTAAAACTGCACAGCTGGGGGCTCCCACAACCCCATAGACCCCCACACTACACAGCTAGGGGCTCCCCCCACACCCACTCAGAACAGCCTCATGAACCCCACACCCCCCCTAACAGCCTTGTACACCCCCCACTGAACAGCTGGGGGGTCCCCCCCCACTTCAATAACAGCCCCATACACCCCCAAAACAGCACCATAGACCC
>NW_020664868.1:3723191-3723792 GCF_002925995.2 Terrapene triunguis | reverse complement strand
CCCCCCACACCCCGCACAGCTGGGGCTCCCCGCACATCCCCATAACAGCCCCATGCACCCCCCACACCAACCGCTTAGCTATGGGGAGGCCGGACACAGCCCCCTGGAATGAGCCCGACTGTGCCCAGCGAGTCCCGGCCCCGCAGCCCCCGTCCCGTCCCGGGACCCCCACCTCGGCCCCGCCGCCCCCGCTCTCCGGACCCCGTCCCCAGGCGCTCGGGGCTCCGGCCGGGACTCACCAGCTGCTCCTCGGGGGCCGGCTCCCCGGCGCTGCCCGGCTCGGTCTCCCCGGCCGCCTGCTCGGCGGGCTCGGTCCCGAGGCGCAGCGCCTGCCGCACCCGGCGCTCCTGCCGCTCCCGCAGCAGGTGGAGCTCGCAGAGCCCGGCCAGGCTCCCCTCCAGCCAGCCCCGGAGCCGGCCCCGCTCCGGGCTCACGGGGAAGGAGAACGCCCGGATCATCCCCCCGGCTCGGCTCCCGCTGCTGCCCCTGCGGCCCCGGACAGCGCAGCCGAGCCGCTCCGCCTGCGGCAGCTCGGCGCTGTCACCGCTTCATCTGCATAACCACCCCCCCCAGCACAGCCATTGGCTCGCCTGCCCGGCCT
>NW_020664868.1:3722938-3723181 GCF_002925995.2 Terrapene triunguis | reverse complement strand
ACCAATTGGTTCCCCCGCACTGTTTTATCTGCATAGCCACACCCTCAGAGCAAGCTATTGGTTCTCCCGCCCTACCTCATCTGCATAGCCACGGCTTCATATCAACCCATTGGCTCTCCTGACCTGAGTTATCTGGATAGCCACGCCCTCACATGAACCCACGGGATCTCCCGCACTGCTTTATCTGCATAGCTACACCTTGAGATCAACCCATTGGTTGTCCGACCCTGTTAAATTTGAAGC
>NW_020664868.1:3717918-3722928 GCF_002925995.2 Terrapene triunguis | reverse complement strand
CTTTAAGGCAGGCAGGGCTGGAAACGGAACCCAGGAGTCCTGACTCCCAGGCCCTCCCACCCCCTGCTGCTCTATCCACTAGACCCCACTCCCCTCCCCAAGCTGGGGGGGACAGAACCCAGGAGTCCTGACTCCCAGCCTCCCTGCTCTATCCATTAGACCCCACTCCCTTCCCAGAGCTGGGGATAGAAGTCCTGGCTCCCAGCCCCCACTCCTCCCCCCAACCACTAGACCCCACTCCCCTCCCAGAAACTTTCCAAACTAAGAACAGCAGAATCACACTAGTCCATGCTGTTGTGAGTCACGCACAAGGGAATAAAGACAGCTGCATCCAGATTCAAAACAACCAGCCCAGCTTGCCCCCGAGGGCTGAAGGGGCCAAGGAGACTGTATGCTCAGCAAGGGTGAGGCAGACGGACAAGCAAGGGTGTGTGCTTACTCTCTGCGGGAACGGATCCCTGGATCTTTGGCTTTAAGAGCATGATCCAAGGAAACTGCTGTATTAGCTCCGTTACTGTAGTCAAGTTACAAACCGCTAGCCGGCGCCTTGCCACTAGAGCGGGATGCTCTGTTAGGGTCAGTGCCTGTTCTATGTTAGCATGGTGTAAGTCAGGGAATTTTCAATGAGACTTTTCCCATCCAAAAAAGTCGATTCATTGAAAACCAAAACTGTTTACAGGGCCGGGTCGATTCTGGGGAATTTCTTGACTTGGAAAAAAAAAAGGTGAAAAGATGTTTAGAAATTGTCAAAATGTCCCATCTTGCTGTCGTGTGAATGGCACATTGCCGGTTCCTGGCTTGAAAGGCTTTTTCCGGTAGCACCTGAGGCGAATGGTCGTTTCAACCGAAATGAAGAAAGTTCAAAAACGAAACGTTTCCAGCGACCTGAACCCAAACCAACGTTGGCTGTTCGGTTCGCGAACGTTTTCGAGATTTGGACTCTTCATCTCCGTTCGAGACGGGGAAATTTCCCCAAATCTTGACTATTTTCCTGAGACGGGAAAACCATGTCACCAGTTCCTAGGCCGTCGGGGGAGGGGGTGGCGTGGCTGGGAGTACATTCACACTGGAGCTGGGAGGAGCAGACATATGCATGTTAGCTCTGCTTGCGTTAGGGCCCGTTGGTGCTTCTGTACCTCACGGCAATAACAACCCGTGGGGCACCGACACCACCGTAGCCAGGCAAACCCTGTGGCCCCCCACACTTCCATCCCCTCGCGTCCCCGTGGATCCAAATCTCTGCTGCGTCTTGGACCTCACCGAGTTTGCTCATGGATCTGACGTGTGTGTGGTGGGGGGCGGAATCTACTAGTGGGTCCCATGGGCGAGTAGAAAGGACAAGGCTCAGATCCGGGTCCTTATTCATTAGCTGGGCACTCACCCTGCAGTCTGTACGGCCCAGAGTGCCGCTAGCACCAGGTCAGCGCCGGTGTGCACAGCCGAGGCAGTCCCGTCGGCCTGCGTTCCAGGGCCCGCGGTAAAGACGCCTGGATTTTCACATGTCCGAGGGGACAAAAGTCGTCAGCCTGGTCCGGGAACCGAGTCTGAAAAGCTGGCAACAAACGGGCAGATCCGGGGTGGATCGTTTAAGTTAAAAGCCGTAGGGCTAAGGGGCCCCTGGGAATGTCAGGGGTCGGCATGGCAACGGGCTGAAAGAGTCTAGAAATGGGAGGAAATGTCTGAAGTCACCGGGCTGCGTGTCAGTTGGCCAGTGAGTGCGTGGCCTGGCGTGGAGTGCGCCTCTATCACAGCTGCCACCCCCCACCATGTCCTGGGCACCATTGGGCCTTTCTCACCCGGGTCCCGACAGGCCTCCTGAACAGAGCCGGCCAGAGAGAGGGCCCCGGAGGATTCTGCCATTTTGCGGATGATGGTTGTCTGCCCTGCCGCGGCTCCAGTTGGGAGACTGCCCCAGACCCTCCCTCCTTTCCTGAGAAAAACCAGCCTCCGCTAGTTAGTTTCTTCCCATTTGGTGCCAACATTCTCCTTAGCTTCGCTAGCTCTTCTCCCTTCCCGGGGACACCCCCCCGCAATCGGATCCCCCCGCAGACGGAACAAGCCCCGCTCTGTCAAACGCCTCTGATGAGATCAGCACTTTGATCCATGACGAGCAGCCCGGCAGCCTTTCTCTGCACCTGCTCCAGTGTGAATTCATCTTTCTCCAGCTGCTTCGGCCAAACCCGGCACACTGGGGGTGGGAGACTTGCTCCCTGCTGCTCCCCCCCCCCCACCACCCCCCATGTGTCAGTTTCCTTCGCCTTCTTTCCCCCTCCCTCCTTTTGCCAGCTGTGTAATCAGCGCCCGGCTCCGCCACCCAATGCAACGCCAACTTTTGCAAGCCTGCGACCAAAGAGGCCACTGAAAGCAGGGCCCTAAACAGCCCCAACGCTGCGACAAATTTGCCAGGTCTCGGCGCAGCTGATCCGCCCGTGGGCTGGGCCCGTGTGTCTCCAGCCATGAGGCTGCAGGAGAGAGACGGCACCAGCCACAGATGCTGCGTTTCCTATCTTTTCCCTCCCCTTTCATGTGTGTTTGTCTTAAAGGAGGCAGAATCGGACTCCACCGGCGGCTTCAGACCATCAGAAATCCCTTGTGTTTCCCGCCCCCCCCCCCAAAAGAACAGTTCATCCCACTTTTCATGCTATTTAACAGACTGTCAGTCAGGAACTATTACAACAACCTTCTATTGCTAAAGGCGCTGACACCTCGTTACAAGAGAAGCCTCCTTTAGGACTTGGACTGGTTTCCCTTCTTTTTTCAGGGTCCTTGTAAGAAAAGGTTTAAAAGATGTTCATCGGTGGTTATTGCAGTGAAAGTCACCCGCAAAACTTGATGTCCAGCCCCGGACCACACTTTAGTGTTGGGACAGTGAACGAGGGCTTGGTAACAGTTTCTCTCTTGCTGGGTGGAGACGCCCTCTTCTCAACACCATGGACCCCTCGATTGAAGTCCCCGATGAGATGGGCTCCGTCCCCGGCAGAGAGGATCCCCCAGCCTCGCTGTTAGGGAATCACATCCTGCTTTACCCGCTCTGTCTTCACTGCTCCTTGTTGCTCCCCCTAAATAATCTTTCACCCTCTTTGGAGTATCTCCTGTCCCGTACCCCGTTCTCTGCAGAGTTCGCAGATTTAGCTCCCCGCCAAGCCCCACGCAGCGCCCGGGATCCCAGCGACAGAGAGCGACCGCTCGGCCGCTGAGCGCAAGCTCCCAGGCAGGGCTGTCCCCTTCCCACAATGCTCCCGTCTATGCAGCCTCATTGGCAAGCCACCCCCTCAGCCCTTGCTGGGCCCCAGACCCCTCCCCTCCAGCCTTGGGCATCCGCCCATGGATCCAGCTGCGTCTCTTGGGGTATGTCTACACTACGGGATTAATCCGAATTTAGATAATTCGAATTTGGGAAACAGGTTGTATAAATTCGATTGTGCGCGGCCACACTAAGCACATTAATTCGGTTTTTAACCACATTAATTCGGTGGTGTGCGGCCACACTACCCCATTAATTTAACCACATTAATTCGGTGGTGTGCGGCCACACTAACCCTAATTCGAATTAACAAAATCGATTTTGGGGCTACTCCGCTCGTCAAGGTGGAGTACAGAAATCGATTTTAAGTGCCCTTTAATTCGAATTAACTGGCTCTGTAGTGTGGACGGGTGAAGGGTTAATTCGGATTAACGCAGCTAAATCCGAATTAAAGTCGTAGTGTAGACCAGGCCTTGGTGCCATCGGGCATGGTGCTACAGGCTTTCTCCCGTGGGCGGGGCCGACGTTCCTAAGCACGCAGCTCCCCCTTCTGGCACCATCGGGCATCCCCGATCCAGTCTCCCTCGGTCGGTGCCGTGCCAGCCCCGGTCACAAGGCCAGAGAGGTGATGGTGCCGGGCGGCGGGCCGCGCGCCATGTAGCCGAACACCTTCCGTAGATCGTTCTTGATGCTGTCGCTTACCAGGGCGTAGAGGACGGGGTCCAGGGCGCTGTTGAGGCTGGACAGGGCCAGGGCCAGGGAGAAGGGCAGGTGGAGCCGCTGCTCGAAGGAGCAGAGGGAGCAGCCGTCTAGCACCGCGGAGGCCACCGTCCGCACCAGCAGCAGCAGATGGTAGGGGGCGAAGCAGAGCAGGAAGATGGCGATGACGCCCAGCGAGAGCCGCTTCACCTTGGCCTTCTGCCAGCCCAGCAGGGTGCCGCTGGCCCGCACCCCCTGGAAGATCTTGAGGTAGGAGACCCCCAGGACCAGCAAGGGCAGCGCGAAGCCGGCGGCCACCCGGAAGTAGTTGAACCTGGCCACGCCGGGCTGCAGCGGGTAGCTGTCGTAGCAGGAGCCGTTGAGCGGCTCCGGGGAGCGCAGGGCGATGCCCACGTGGAAGGTGAAAACCAGCAGGGCCACCAGGGCGCTGGCGGTGGCGGCCGAGCGGCGGCTCCGCAGGCCCAGGGAGCGGAGCGGGTGGGCCACGGCCAGGTAGCGCTCCAGGGAGATGAGGCAGAGGAGCAGGACACTGACGTACATGTTGGAGTAGAAGACGAAGCCGGCGGCATGGCAGGCCAGGCTGCTCAGGGTCCACCAGTGCCCACGCCACACGTACAGCATCCACAGCGGCAGGGTGAGCAGGTAGAGCACGTCGGAGGCGGCCAGGCCCAGCAGGTAGACGGCCAGCACGTTGCCCAGCCGCACCTGTTGCACGATAGGCCACAGGGTCAGCGCGTTGGTGGCCAGGCCCAGCAGGAAGACGGCGCCATAGAGAGAGACCACCAGCTCCTGGCCAGCCTGGAAATCCACCCCGCAGCGCGAGGCGTTGGACGGGCAGGGGGCGCTGGCGTTCAGCATGGTGCTGGGGGCGGCGCTGCAAAGAGAGAGCGGGGCTTAATAGCAGTGAGGTACCTCCACCCCCCGCCCCCCATTAATGGTGTCTTCAGAGCACACAGGGCTTGTCCCCACCAGCAGGGGGCAGCACACACACACACAGGGAGCAGGGCTTGTCCCCTAAAGCAGGGGGCAGCACACACACACACACA
>NW_020664868.1:3712043-3717908 GCF_002925995.2 Terrapene triunguis | reverse complement strand
AGCAGGGCTTGTCCCCTAAAGCAGGGGGCAGCACACACACACACACACACACACACAGAGCAGGGCTCGTCCCCGCCAGCAGGGGGCAGCACACACACACACACACACACACACACACACACACGGAGCAGGGCTCATCCCCGCCAGCAGGGGGCAGCACACACACACACACACACGGAGCAGGGCTCATCCCCGCCAGCAGGGGGCAGCACACACAGAAACTGACTGGCTGTCCTTTCCCGCTTGCTTCACCTCCTGGCGGGGAGAGCAGCCAATCAGAGCTGAGTAGAAGGAGCAGAGGTGTGACTGGGTACAGATGTGGGCCTGGAGGGGCAGAATTGACATGGGTCTGGGGGGCAAGGGGCAGATGTGGGGCTGGGGGCAGAATTGACATGGGTCTGGGGGCAAGGGGCAGATGTGGGGCAAGGGGGCAGAATTGACATGGGTCTGGGGGCAAGGGGCAGAAGTGGGACTAGGGAGTAGAACTGACATGGGTCTGGGGGCAAGGGGCAGATGTAGGGCAAGGGGGCAGAGCATGAATTGGTGGGCATTGCTGGGTTTGGGGAGGGGCTGTGCGCTCCCAATCTGTGCACTTTGGTCTCCGTTGCGGTGTAGCGCGAGCTCCTGCCAGGGGTGGCGTGTGTGTGTGTCTGTGCGTGTATGTGTGCGTGCACTGAGTTCGCATTCTTAGAATCATAGAATATTAGGGTTGGAAGAGACCTCAGGAGATATCTAGTCCAACCCCCTGCTCAACGCAGGACCAACCCCAACTAAATCATCCTAGCCAGGGCTTTGTCAAGCCGGGCCTTAAAAACCTCTAAGGAAGGAGATTCCACCACCTCCCTAGGGAACCCATTCCAGTGCTTCACCACCCTCCTAGTGACATAGTGTTTCCTAATATCCAACCTAGACCTCCCCCACTGCAACTTGAGACCATTGCTCCTTGTTCTGTCATCTGCCACCACTGAGAACAACCTAGATCCATCCTCTTTGGAACCCCCCTTCAGGTAGTTGAAAGCTGCTATCAAATCCCCCCTCACTCTTCTCTTCTGCAGACGAAACAATCCCAGTTCCCTCAGCCTCTCCTCATAAGTCATGTGCTCCAGCCCCCTAATCATTTTTGTTGCCCTCTGCTGGACTCTTTCCAATTTTTCCACATCCTTCTTGTGGTGTGGGGCCCAAAACTGGACACATTACTCCAGATGAGGCCTCACCAATGTCGAATAGAGGGGAACGATCACGTCCCTCGATCTGCTGGCAATGCCCCTACTTATACAGCCCAAAATGCCGTTGGTCTTCTTGGCAACAAGGGCACACTACTGACTCATATCCAGCTTCTCGTCCACTGTGACCCCTAGGTCCTTTTCTGCAGAACTGCTGCCTAGCCACTCGGTCTCTAGTCTGTAGCAGTGCATGGGATTCTTCCATCCTAAGTGTAGGACTCTGCACTTGTCCTCGTTGAACCTCATCAGGTTTCTTTTGGCCCAATTCTCCAATTTGTCTAGGTCCCTCTGTATCCTATCCCCACCCTCCAGCGTAGCTACCATTCCTTGCAGTACATATGAGGGATGCACACGGCCGTGCACTGAGTCCGCATTCTTCGCGGTGCATGTGAGGAATCCGGCCTCACTGTCATTCTCACACATGGTGGGGGGAACCAATGAGCAAACAGGTGAGAAAACACAAGGTCATTGTTCTCTGCTTGTACAGCACCAGGCACAATGGGGTCCTGGGCCAGACTGCAGCCCCTGGGTGCTACCGTAATACACCTAAGAGCAATACAAATGTACAGCACCTACTACCATGTGGGGGGCCTAGCGCATGACCGAGGCTTCTAAGCGCTACCGTAATACACCTAATAGCAATATGAATGTACAGCTCCTAGCACCGTGGGGGCCTGGGCCATGACTGGGGCTTGTAGGTGCTGATACACATTCGTAACAATCTTTTTTGAAAAGCTCTCCCAGGGTTTCGCCCACCGGCTGCAGTGGGACGAAGCCATCAGCCGACACTGCACACAACAAAGCCTGGCCAAGGACCTCAACCGCCCACGTGCTTCTGGCGCTCCCAAGGCCTCCCACTTCAGCATGCCCGTGCATGTCGCCAACGGGCCACTAACCAGCCTCACCCCCACCCCGCACACACCCGGCTTCCAGCAAGCGGGCCTTGGCTCTTTAAGGGTGGCTGAGGCGCGCTGTGGGGCGACCATTTCCTTTCCCACCCCACGACGCTAACCTGGGGCCCGGCTTCCTGCCTGGGCTGCCTGAGCACTGAACACGTGCGCCAGGCGGTGAATGGTGCATGCGGCAGCCGGACGTGCGGCTGTGGGGGCGGGAGCCCCATCCTGCCGCACGACGAGGGGGGGATCTCCCACAGCGGTAGCAGAACTGCGGCTGGTGCACTAGGGGGCGCTGTGCGCACAGGGGGCACTGTCCTCAGTGGGGGGGGGGGGCAAGGTGGCACATGCAGCTGGCAGGTTTTATGGGGGCCAGGGGGTATCTGTATGCAGCAGGGTGGTTTAGTAAACAATGCACTGGCCTGGGAGCCAGGACTCCTGGGTTCTAGCCTCAGCGCTGGGAGGGGAGTGGGGTCTAGGGGTTAGAGCGGGGGGGCTGAGGAATCAGGACTCCTGGGTTCAGTTCCTGGTTCAGGGTGGGGACTAGGGTTGCAGGAGGAATTGTGAATCAGGATGCCTGGGTTCTGTCCTCAGCTCTTGGAGGGAAGTGAGGTCTAGAGGTCAGAGTGGGGGTTGGTAGTGGGAGCTGGGTTCTGTTCCTGGGAAGGGAAAATGTTTTCCATGGGGGGATTATGAATCAGACTGCCTGGGTTCTATTCCTGGCTTTGCCACTGCCCTTAGCCAAGTCACATCCCCACTCTGTGCCTCAGTTTCCCCATCCGTAGCACAGGGGTTAATGGTACCGACCTACCCTTGTACAGTGGTTGGGGATCTCTGGCAGGGTTGCATGGCTGTGGGTGTTGGAGATGCACGGGGACTGGCCTAGGTGGCTGGGTGTGAAACGTGGTGTCTCTGTCACAGGGGATGGCGTGTAACAGTGACGTGTGGGGGGAGCCAGTGTACCGGGGGTGACGCATGTGCTGTGTGGGTTGTATGTGTGCAGGGCATGCTGGCGTGTGGAAAGGGCCCTGGGAGGAGGGTGAGGTGGGCTTGGTGCCGGCTCTGGGAGAAGTTGGGGGGCAAACAGCTGGCTTGGCCCTTCCTGTGCCCCCTATGTCCGTGTGAGATGGGGGACCACCTCTGTGGCCCAAAGACAGCTGGGGTTGGATGTAGCACCCCGTTTCCCCCCCCCCAGTATAACTAGGGTGACCAGATGTTCCGATTTTATAGGGACAGTACTGATTTTTGGGTCTTTTTCTTACATAGGCTCCTATTACCCCCCCCCACTCCCATCCCGATTTTTCACACTTGCTGTCTGGTCACCCTAGGTATAACACATGTGCCCTCACCTCCCACTCAGACCCCCCCTTCCCCAAAACCGCGCCCCCTGCAGTTTATTTACTTGTGGGGCCCTGGGGGAGGGGATATCTGGCAGGGAGGGGTTCGCTATTCACCGCCCCCCTCACACTCCCTCCCCTGCTCCACCAGGCAGTCCCCCATGTCTGCCCCCCCCCCGGCAGCAAGCATGGCTTGGGGTGGGGGGTCCTGTACAGCTGCGTGCCCCAGTCTTCCCCTTCCCCTCCCCAGGGACTGATCTCAAGAGCAGGGGAATGGGGGGGGGGACAGGCACATACCAAGCCGCCAGGGAGGGTCTCTGAAGAGCTGAGTGGAAGCCCCCAGCCTGGGGGGACGCTGGCACCGGAGCAGCTCAGGGGCACAGATGCATCCTCAGATCTCGGCTCCTTTGCAGCCTCAAAGGCTCCCCCGCGCCCGCCCGCCCCCGCTGCCCCAGCTGGCGTGTGAGTGGCTGGCAGCTCTGCCCGCCCCGCTGCCATTCGCCAGCAGACACCCTTGCCCGCCCCCACCCCCGTCCCGCAGTCCCACACTAGCGATTTCTAGGAAGCGCAGTCCGGGATTTCACACACACCGGAAAGGGGGTTTCCAACGGCTGGCCAGGGGGTGGCCCACCCCTGGGCCCGTCTGCCCCCGACGCGTCCTCCCTCCCCAGGGCAGGCGGAGGGCTGAGGGGGGCGACCAGGGCTGGCAAGGTGCTGGGCAAAAGGGAAACATTGCTGACGTTGCCAGAAGCAGCACGCGAGCTGGCTCTGCAATCCCCAATGGCGCAAGTGCCCCCGTTCCCATCCCTGGCCAACACGGGCAGCGCGCGCACACAATGCGCTGGCTCAGCGCCAAGCAAGGTCAGCGCACAACTGCCACTCGTACGTGGCTATCATCACACACAGCCGCTGTGCACGCTCGCCCAGTGCCACCGGACACACTCGCCCTATGCCACGCACAGCCGCCTCACACCGTGCATGGCCATTGGGCACAGGCGCTCAACGCCATACACGGCCACCGCACAGCTGCCTCGCACCACGCACGGCCACTGCGCACGCTCCCCCAATGCCGCGCACCCATGAGTGACGGGGCCATTTCACTCGCTCTTCTGGGTGTAAATGAAGGCCCTGTCACAGTGCGGCAAAATGGTGTCCCAGTTGCAGGATGGATGGATGGGTGGGGGTGGCTAAATGGATAGGGGCGTGGCTAAATGAGTGGTAGGGGGTAGATGGCTGGCTGGATCCATCAATGGGGAGATGCAGGGATGGGTGGAAAGATGTTGGGTAGATGGGTGGTAGGTGGATGGATGGTGGGTGGGTGGACAGTGAATGGAGGGTGGGTGGGTGGTAGGTGGATGGATGATGGGGGATGGACAGTGAATGGTAGGTGGATGGATGGTGGGTGGATGGACAGTGATTGGTAGGTGGATGGATGGTGGGGGATGGACAGTGGTTGGATGGTGGGTGGATGGACGGTGGGTGATAGGTGGGTGGACGGATGGTGGGTGGTGGATAGATGGACAGTGGGTTGATGGATAGTGGGTGGTAGGTGGCTGGACGGTGTGTGGATGGAGGGACAGTGGGTGGGAGGTGGATGGACAGTGGATGGACGGTGGGTGGTAGATGGATGAATGGTGGGGGATGGACAGTGGATGGACGGTGGGAGGATGGACAGTGGGTGGTAGGTGGTTGTGCACGGGGGTCATAATTCAAATACCCAAAACATCTTTCCCCTTCCCAGGGACAAGCAGGGGCATTGCCTGGGGCTGGGATCTCCAATTCCTGTATATCAGAAAGGCGGCAGGCGGGCAGGGGAGGAAGGGGCCAGGCCATGGAGCACTAGGGGGGAGAACTGGGCGGGGGGGGGGAGGGCAGGGCCAGGCTGTGGAGAGCCCAGACCAAGCTGCAAAAATGTGAAGGCAAATAAAGCAAAAGCACTTGAGGGCTGTAAGTGGCTCGGGGCCCGGGAAGTACCTGGCCTGGATCCCTGCACCTGGGAGCGGACGCTGAGCACAGCCCCCTCGGGAGCACTCGGTGCCCCCCGAGTCACAGTGGTGGAGGGCATGAGGGGGGCAGGCTGGTATTGCGGGATTTGGGCCAGGGTTCGGCCTGACACCCCCAGGAAAAGTGTCTGAGCGGGGACCTATGATAGGACAGCACTTCCTGTAGCACGGCGCCCCCTGCCGAGCCCCCCACCCCGCCCCCAGCAGCACAGCGCCCCCTGCCAAGCCCCCTGCCCCGCCCCCCGTAGCACAGCGCCCCTTACTGAGCCCCCCGACCCCTGTAGCACAGTGCCCCCTGCCGAGGCCCCTGCCCCACCCTCAACAGCACGGCGCCCCCTGATGAGCCCCCCACCCCGCCCCCTGCAGCACGGCGCCCCCTGCCGAGCCCCCCGCCCCGCCCCCCGTAGCA
>NW_020664868.1:3700512-3711643 GCF_002925995.2 Terrapene triunguis | reverse complement strand
TAGTGCGTGGAGGGGCGGCCGGAGACGCTCTGAAAGCCACGAGCCGCTAGAAACCCCCCAACTGATGCTTCACCTGCATGGATTCACCAAGGGCAAGTCATGCCTGACTAACCTAATTGCCTTCTATGAGGAGATAACTGGCTCTGTGGATGAGGGGAAAGCAGTGGACGTGTTATTCCTTGACTTTAGCAAAGCTTTTGATACGGTCTCCCACAGTATTCTTGCCGGCAAGTTAAAGAAGTATGGGCTGGATGAATGGACTATAAGGTGGATAGAAAGCTGGCTAGATCGTCAGGCTCATAGTGATCAATGGCTCCATGTCTAGCTGGCAGCCGGTATCAAGCGGAGTGCCCCAAGGGTCAGTCCTAGGGCCGTGTTTATTCAATATCGTCATTAATGATCTGGAGGATGGCGTGAATGCACCCTCAGCAAGTTTGCAGATGACACTAAACTGGGGGGAGTGGTAGATACGCTGGAGGGTAGGGATAGGATACAGAGGGACCTAGACAAATTAGACGATTGGGCCAAAAGAAACCTGATGAGGTTCAACAAGGACAAGTGCAGAGTCCTGCACTTAGGGTGGTAGAATCCCATGCACTGCTACAGACTAGGGACTGAATGGCTAAGCAGCAGTTCTGCAGAAAAGGACCTAGGGGTTACAGTGGACGAGAACCTGGATATGAGTCAACAGTGTGCCCTTGTTGCCAAGAAGGCTAATGGCATTTTGGGCTGTATAAGTAGGAGCATTGCCAGCAGATCGAGGGACGTGATCATTCCCCTCTATTCGGCATTGGTGAGGCCTCATCTGGAGTACTTTGTCCAGTTTTGGGCCCCGCACTACAAGAAGGATGTGGAAAAATTGGAGAGTCCAGTGGAGGGCAACAAAAATGATTAGGGGGCTGGAGCACATGACGTATGAGGAGAGGCTGAGGGAACTGGGGTTATTTACTCTGCAGAAGAGAAGAATGAGGGGGGATTTATAGCTGCTTTCAACTACCCGAAAGGGGGTTCCAAAGAGGATGGAGCTCGGCTGTTCTCAGTGGTACCAGATGACAGAACAAGGAGTAATGATCTCTAGTTGCAATGGGGGAGGTCTAGGTTGGATATTAGGAAAAACTTTTTCACTAGGAGGGTGGTGAAGCACTGGAATGGGTTCCCTAGGGAGGTGGTGGAATCTCCTTCCTTAGAGGTTTTTAAGGTCAGGCTTGACAAAGCCCTGGCTGGGATGATTTAATTGGGGATTAGGTCCTGCTTTGAGCAGGGAGTTGACTAGATGACCCTCTGAGGTCCCTTCCAACCGTGATATTCTCTGATTCTATGATGCTATGATTCACACGCCAGCCGGAAGTGAGTCACGCCAGGCGTGCAGACAGGAACCAACCAAGTCTGTGCCTCCCCAGTAACCATCTGCCACCCACTGGTCACGACTGCGGGCCTGGGAACGCCGCGCTCCCCTGCCCTGATCTCCGACGGGGTCCCTAGGGCTAGGCAGGCCTGGTGTCGGGGCGCGTTGGCTCCCAGGTGTCCTAAGGTCCCCACCTAGACAGTTGCTCTCGGTGGTTTCCTGTTTACGTCCGGCAGCCATTGGGGATTCACAGCAGCAGAGAACTGAGAAATGGCTCCAAGTGCAGGGGACGGCCCGCGGCTCCCAGCCCTGTCTCCCTGCGCCGTGCAGACCGGCCCGGTATTTCCAGTGTGGGCTCCTGGTGTGACGCAGAGTCATTTGGTCCCCTGGAGTTCCTCAGAAACCGACCGACGGCTCAGAGCCGAGAGTGACGGTTATTTTGCTTCAGGTCACACAGTGAGTCGGCGGAGGAGCTGGGGGCGAGAAGCCTCCCTCCCTCCCCTTCGCTTAACCACTCCCCGTGCTCAGAATAAAACCCAGGAGTCCTGGCTCCCCCTTGCTCTAACCCACTAGATCCCCCACTCCCCTCCCAGATGCGGGGATGGGGGCAAGTGGGAGTCAAGACGTCTTCTGGCATTGTGGAGGGTCACATATTTCACCCCGTCTCCCTAAACCCGAAGCCTAGTGGCCGGGGGATGGGATGGCCCTTTAAGGGAGATGGGCTTAGCGCTACCTTTGTTGCCTCCTGGGCCTTAGATACAAGGTCAACCAACACCTCACCTGGGAGAGCCACCAGCTTGGGACTGGGACCAGCACATCTCTGTCCTCAGGGCGACCCCCCCGCCACCTCTCACGTCCCGGCTCCAACCCATGGGGGCGTTAGAGCAGCGCAAAGAAAGGGGGGCCAGAAGTTTCCACCTGGGGCAAGTGACACATCATTCTCCCGCGCCTCGGTCTCAGGAACGCTCAGACATCTGGGTGCGATTCCCCCCCCCACCACTCCCCCCAAAAAACCCACCGAGCCTGCAGCAGACGTCCAGCGTGAGACGTTCCAGGCCAAACCATCTAATGTCTGCGGAAGGCCAAGGGCCTGCAAACAGGGGGCTTGCAATGGGAAGAGGTGGGCACCCTTCACGCCAGGCCGTGCTCCCAGCTCCACCTGTAAGGAAGACCCTCCATAGGCAGAGCGGGGTCTGTCTAACCGCGGCTCCTGACTAGCCAGGCCCTGCTACCTAGCCACCCGGCTACTCGGGGAAACCCTGGAACACACCAACTATTTAAAGGGTTACCACGATTTCAGGACACTACACGGTACCCTGAGTGATGGGAGCCGGCGTTCGGGTTGGGGAAACCAGAGCTCTGGAGACAGCAAAGTTAGGCTCTGTCTAGGGACAGCAGGGAGGCCTGGGGACAAAGCCACAGATTGATTTTTTTGGAGACAGGCACCACCCTCGGCTGACAGCCTGGGGATTGAACCGGGGCCCTCCTGAGCTAAAAGCAGGACCCGGTACAACTTGAGCTAAAGAGCCAACCTGCCCCTGGGAGGGTTGTATCTGACTCATTGGGCAGCGCTGGGGTCTGTTCCCAGCCTGCCACAGGCAAGACCTGTCCCCTCACTCTGCCTCAGTTTCCACAGCCATAAAATGGGAATATCACCGCCCTCCTTTGAAACGCGCTAGGGATTGTTATTATTTGAGAGCCCGGGTAGCCTGCCCTCCATGGTCACAAATTCTACCTCTTCTCTGGCTGGAACATGGAGAGATCCGAATAGGGAAGAAATCGACACCTGTGGGCTAATCCCAGCCAGGCTTCCCAAAGCAGGCACCGGCCCCGGCTTCACAGGCACAACCCTGGGCTCCAAGCACTTCCAACCAGACCTCCATTCGCCTCAGCACCGACGACTCCTGCAGGGGCGTGTCCCGGAGCCCCAGTCGCCCTGGGGGAAGGGGGGACTGGCTACCCACTGAGACTGGCTCTATACACAGATTTTCCCCTGGCCCAAGTGCCTGTGTCAGGGGTGTGAACGGGAGACCCTTGGCGGACACACGGCCGCGCCCATTCTTCCACATGGATGCCTTAATAGCGCTTTAAACCTGGTATCTATCAACTGAGCTGGTGCCGGTCAATTTACAGGTGCAAGTCAACTTCCAAGTGATATAACAAGCATCCACGCTAGAGAGCAGCTCAGGTCTGTTTTTAGGCCACAAGCGAACTCTACCCAAGTCCGCCCGGAGCAGGGCATGGAGCTGTCACCCCGCCAGCCCCCCAGGCGGGAGCAGAGCTGACCCAACCCGCGAGGATCCAGTTGTTTTCCCGCCTGACCCGCGTTGTCGGGCTCCAATGCCCACCCCAAACAGGCACTGCTTTTAAAAGAAACACCCCCCCCGACTCGGATCGAGGCCTTTTCTTCTGGAGCGCTCAGAGCACTTTATCAAGCAGGGACCATGTCTTTATCCCCATTGTACAGCTGGGGAAATGGAGGCACAGAGCGGGGATGGGGCTTGCCCACAGCCAGCGGGAGAGGCAGGATGAGAACCCCTGGCTCCTGAGCATAACTTCGGAGTGTGGCTAAATCTGAAACTTTCGGAGGCGCTTCCTCAGGAAGCGTGACCACCCAGCCCTGCGCCAGGCTGCACCTCGTGCCCTACGGGGGGCAGGGTCACCCCTAGCAATACCTGGGGCTTTTAGCTGTAGTGCGGGGCGATCACACCCACCCTGTCCGTTCCAGCTGTGGGGGGGGGGAGAGACTCAGTGTTGCCCCGCGCAGGGGGTCGCGCACATTTCAGTTCAAAGGCAGGCTGGGTGGGTTCTGTTCACTATTTATTTATACACACACGTCCCTGTACGAGCATCCACCGCAGGGCGGCGTAGATCAGCCCCAGCTCCATCGGCCTCGTCAGTTACTCGCCCGTCCCCTGGCCCCGCCGTGAACACGCGTGTGCACGGGCCAGGATGCACATGGCCACGCAGGCCACATGTGGAGCAGGGCGTCAAGATCCAGCAGGGCTCGGCCTAGGATGGCTTCGGTCTGGCCAAGATGGCTTGGAGCCAGCAGGGGTTGGGGTGCAGGGGGACACTTCTCCCCTCTACCCCGCTGAAGACAGGAGGGGGAGGGCTCAGCTCCCTCTGTGCTCCCCAAAATGGAGACCTCCCCTTTTGCCCCCAGAGTGATGGACCAGGGAGAGTGGGTGCAGGGAGGGGCCCCATGCCCTCAAAAACCTTCACTCATAGCTTAGGCCCCTAACACCAACCCCACGCCCTTGGGACCCCCCCTTCATAACCACAGAAGCCTAGTACATCCTGCACCCTCCCTCCACTCCCCTAACTACATCGCTGGGACCCCTCAGCCACCCCCAGGTCCCTGACATGTGCCTGGGACTCCACCCCCCTCATGCCCTCAGCCCCCGATCACAGTGCCAGGCCCTCACCCACTTCCCCAGGAGCCTGGGCTCACCTGCCAGGCCCCCTCCCTGAGGCCCTGGGCCTCTCACCCCGTCCTCTTCTATTCCATTCTTGCACTGGCCGGGGCGCCATGGGATCCGAGGGCCGTCCAGCCGGGCGCCAAGCGACCTCAGCAGCTGTGCCAGGCGTCACGCCCTGCCTAGGCCCCTCGCCATGTCCTGGGGCCCCCAGCCCATCCCCGGGCCCCCACCTGCCTCTCCTCAGCCCTAGGGGCGCCTGCTCGGGGCTCCTGAGAGTGGCCCCCATGGGCAGGGGCGGGCGTGCAGGTAGCCGGGCGGGGGTGCACCAGTCGGGAAAAGGGAGCCGTCCTGTCTGCTCTGGCGCCAGCAGAGGGAGCCACGTCCCCACAGCACAAAGCGGGAGCAGGGGTGTCCTTCACCCCATCCCCAGGGGTCCGTCTTGTCCCGCCCCCTCCACCAGAGCTGGGGGAGGGGGTCTTCTCTCTGCCACGGGGTGGGGGGGCCAGGCTCACAGAATGCTGACCCTCTCTGTCAGGCCCTGCAGCTCCCCCTCCCCCTCCTCCTCCTCGGGGGGCGGCCCCCGGGGGGCCCGCAGGTGGGCAGGGTAGGGCAGGGTGTGGTCGGCGGCGAACTGCTCCCAGCGGGCGTCGTCGCTCTCGTGGGTGATGTAGCGCTCGGCCATCTTGGTCTCTAGCTCCCGTAGGTCCAGCCACGTCTGGTAATCCTGCAGGGGCAGCAACGGGTTAACAGGGACCAGGTGCATCACTGCTGCCCCCTGCTGGACAACACCAGAACCGCCTTGCACTGGGCTGGCTGGCATGTGTCGGTACCGCCCCCCAGTGGACAACACCAGAACTGCCCTGCACTGGGCCAGCTGGGATGTGTTAGTGCTGCCCCCCGGTGGACAACACCAGAACTGCCCTGCACTGGGCCAGCTGGGATGTGTCGGCTGACCCCTAGGGGACAGCACCAAAATCACCCTGCAACAGGTCGGCTGGAGCGTGTGTCAGTGCTGCCCCCTGCTGGAGAGCACGAGAACCGCCACCTCCAGCTGGCTCCATAATCCCTTCTGCTGCTGCAACCGAGGGCAGCGGCTGCAGGACCATACTGGGCCCAGGGGCAACGGCAGTAGGCTTGTGAGCTGTGTAAGAGGGCAGTGGGGTCTAGTGGTTAGAGCAGGGGGCTGGGAGACAGGATCCTTGGGCAAGTTTTGGGCAAGTCCCAGCCCCTCGCCGTGCCTCAGTTTCCCCACCTCTCCATAGCGATAGCGACAGTCCTCCTGAGCGTTCCCTTAGGTGACGGCTCTGGACCTGGGCAGGGCTGGGGGATGCTGCCGGGTCTGGGGGAAGACTGTCAGGCCACGGCTGGGCCACCCCTACATACCTGGAGCCAGGGGTGACTCAGGGACTTGTCCACACTGTAGCGCTTCCTCATCTTCACCTGGAGCAGGTTATTGATCAGGTCGATGGCTGGAGGAGGAGAGAGCGCGGGGGAGTCATGGAGCAGCCTGCGGGGGCGGGAAGGGCCCGAGTCTGCCCTGGGGAAAGCCACGGGGTGTGGGGATAGCGGGTATGGTGCCCCGGCAACACAGGCCTTCCTGCTGGGGGTGCTGTGCTGCAGGGATGGGGGTGTCAGTTGGGGGTGTTGCCCCCTCGCAGGCAGTCTGAGCTCCCCCCACACTGCCATTAGACCTTGAGGTGCAAACCCCATAGCTGGGTGTCCACAGCCAGCTGTTGTAGTGGCTAGGTCCTGCGACTAGGAGGTAACAGACATCCCCCTCCCAACCAGAACACACACTGGGGCAGGTCCCTCCAGCGAGATCCCCCCTCAACCTCCCAGGGCAGGTCCCTCCGGCCAAGATCCCCCTCCCCCTCCGGTGGCAGGTCCCTCCGGTGGCAGGTCCCTCCGGCCGAGATCCCCCCTCCACCCCACAGGGAAGGTCCCTCCTGCCGAGATCTCCCCTCCCCCTCTCCCGCTAGGGGCAGGTCCCTCCTGCCGAGATCCCCCCTCCCCCCCGGGCAGGTCCCTCCGGCCGAGATCCCCCCTCCCCCCCCGGGCAGGTACCTCCGGCTGAGATCTGGCGCCAGGGGTGGGGCGGGTACATGAAGGCGGCGTTCTGGATCTGGTCGTTGATGTCCTCGTCCTCGTTGAAGGGGAAGGTGCCGCTCAGGCTGACGTACATGATGACGCCCACGGACCACATGTCCAGCGAGCGGTTGTAACCCTGGTTCAGCAGCACCTCGGGGGCCAGGTAGGCCGGGGTGCCCACCACCGAGCGCCGGAACGACTTCTCGCCGATGATGCGGGCAAAACCGAAGTCACACAGCTTCACCTGGGGGGAGCCGGGGGAGGGGTCTCAGCAGGGGGTGCTCTCCCCCTGGCCCCGATGCCCCAGTGAGCGCTGTGCTGCAGGGAGCGGGGTGGGGGGCTCTCTCCCCAATGCCCCAGGAGTTGTGGGGGATGAGGGGTCTCCACAGTGGGAGGTGGGGGTGTCAGAAACAGCAGAGGGGAAGAGGGAGTGGGAAGGGGTACCTGCAGAGGGCAGTGGCGGGAGGAGTCTCACCTGGGGGAAGGGGGTCCCTGTGGAGGGGACTGGGGGGGTCTCATCTGGGGGAAGGGATCCCTGTGCAGAGTGGTGGCACAGTCGTACCTGGGGAGAGAGGTCCCTATGGAGGGGGATAGGGAAGTCCAACCTGGGGGGGGGTCGGATCTCACGTGGGGGAGGGGTCACATGGAGGGGGGAGGGGCAGTCCAACCGGGGGGAGGGGGTCTCACCTGGGGGAAGGGCTCGGCGGAGGCCAGAAGCACGTTCTCCGGTTTCAGGTCACAGTGGACGATGTTCTTGAAGTGCAGGTGCCGCAGGGCCACCAGGATCTGCCGGGACGGGGCAGGTCAGACATCGCACGTGGGGCCAGGGCTGCCCCAAGAGCTTACGGGGCCCTTCCCCCCATCCACCCAGCAGGGGGCACCCCCCAGGGGCTGGCGGGGGCATAGGGGCGAGAGAGCAGCCTGGGGGGCGGAGGCCTGACCCCACCAGCTGGAGGGGAGGGAGGGGGCACTGCCTGTTCCCCCTGTGGCCCACCCCAGGGAGGAGCTGAGGGACCAGGCTGCGTTGGGCCACCCCAGAGGCAGCAGAGACACGCCCCGAGCAGAGCTCAGCCCCTCCAGACAGACGGACACACAGCGCAGGGCCGGTCCCCTCCAGACAGATGGACACACAGATCAGGACCGGTCCCCTCCAGACAGACGGACACAAAGCTCAGGGCCGGTCCCCTCCAGACAGACGGACACACGGATCAGGGCCGGTCCCCTCCAGCAGGACAGACAGCCGCATGCCCCTGGTCCATCCTGGTGAACTCCCCCACCCAGTGGCCCCGGGGACAAACCGCGGTGCTGGGGCAGCTTGGGGGGGGGGGGCGGGTCTCACCTGGGTGATGAGGAATTTGGTGAGCCTCTCGGGCAGCCGGCCCTTCTCCGAGGACAGGATCATCTCCAGCATGTCCCCGTGCAGCTTCTCCATCACCACAAACACCTTCTCGGGCGTCTCGAACATGCACTCCAGGTTCACTATGCCTGCGTGGCGGAGGCTCTGGGAGCCGGGGAGAGGAGGGATAAAAGCGGGGGCAGGGGGCAGGGAATCCACCCGTCCGCCAGCCCCACCCCCCCTTGGAGCTGGTGACCCCCCATGAGCCACCCAGCTCCAGGCAAATCCTAGCCCCATGTGCTGCCTCCCCCGGCACAGCCTCCCCCAGAGCAGCCGGCTCAACCCGTGTCTCCCTGCCCTGCTGGGACCTGGGCTGAGACCTGTGCAACTCACTGCAACGAGCAGCAACCTCGGGGCCAGCTCTCAGAATTGCCCCTTAGCCAGTCAAGCCCCAGGACACCCGAGATGGGCCCCATGGGAGGTGGGGGGTGTGCTCTCTCCAGGGCGGGGGAGCGAGGAGCCGGGCGCCATCGCTGTCTGTCCGTCCGTCCCCTCTCACCTGCAGGATGGCCACCTCGTTGCGAAGCTGGCTTTCCTGCTTCGTGGGGAAACGCAGCTTGTCGATCACCTTCACTGCCACGTCCCGGCCCGACTTACGGTGCTTCCCTGGCGGGGGCCAGAACAGAGGCATTAGGGTCCTCGTCCCAGGGGAGCCGGCACCCCCTGGAGGGGAGAGGCCCTGTGTCCCATTGCCCACCCCCTGACCCTGCCAGTCCCCCACCCTGGGGGTAGATTGGACCCAGCGCCCCCTAAAGGTGACAGGCTCCATGTCCCATTCCCCACCCCCCAAGCCAGCTAATCTCCCCTACCCAAAATAGGGTTGGACATGGGAGTCTTCTTCCATTTCCCTTCCGAACTGGTCTGCAGCATTCCTGTGCAGCCATTAAACAGCCCCCACCCGCGCTCCACCCCAGAGGCAGCTGCATCTCAGTGCACTGCTGGGTGAGCGATCCCTGTACAAACACCCACCGCACCCCACCCCAGAGGTACTCAGTGGCAGGCCCTGCATCCCGTCCTCCCCCTGAACCCACCTCCATAGACAACTCCAAACTGCCCTGAGCCCAGGACCTCGTCTGGGAAGATCTGGTAAACTGTGGCTATGTCCTGCAACGGCACAAGAAAAAGGGTCATGTCGGCCCATCCGGGTGGGTGGGAGGGTGTCCATCACATGTAGGGGCGGGGCATAGAGACAGGCGGGGTCCCAGATTGAGGTGTTGATAGATTTGGTTTCAGAACAAACTGATACATTAAACAGTACTAAGTCACCAGGACCAAGAGTTTTGAAGGGACTCAAATATGAAATGGCAGAACTACTAACTATGGTAGAAAGCAACAGAGGGTCCTGTGGCACCTTTAAGACTAACAGAAGTATTGGGAGCATAAGCTTTCGTGGGTAAGAACCTCACTTCTTCAGATGCAAGTGCTACCCCTCTGATACTTAACTATGGTAGGTAACCTATCGCTTAAATCAGCTTCTAACCAGACAACTGGCAGAGAGCTAATGTGACACCGAGTTTTTAAGAAGGCTGCAGAGGCAATTACAGGCCAGTTAAGACAAATTGGTTGAAACTATAGTAAAGGACAGAATTATCAGACACATAGATGAACACGATATGTTGGGGAAAAGTCAACACGGCTTTTGCAAAGGGAAAATCACGCCTCACCAATCTATTAGAATTTTTTGAAGGGGTCAACACGCATGTGGACAAGACTGATTGGGTCTTGGACTTTCACAAAGCCTTTGACGTGCTCCAGGAGTTCTCAAAGATAATTGTCAACAGTTCTGAGATTTTGCTTCAGCTAGCAACTTAAGTACCCTCAGGTGAATGTCATCTGACGACTCGAATATATCCATCTTATTTAACCTTTTTCCCCTATTTTGGCTTGCACTTCTTCCCTTTTGTTGTTACCATTAATTGTGTTACGTATCTGGTCACAAATTAACCTTTTCAGAGGTCACTGAAGCAGAAGAGGCATAAATGCCTCCGCCTTCCTGAGGTCACCTGGTATTAGTTCTCCTTCCCAGCTAAGGAGGAGAGGGCCTCCACTTTCCTTCACCTTTCTCTTGCTCCTGAGGTAATCATACAACCTCTTCTTATTGCCTTTTATGTTGCTTCCTAAATGTAGCTCATTTTGAGCCTTAGCCTTTCTGGTTTTGTCCCTACATGCTCATGGTATTCCTTTGTTCTCCTCCTTAGCCGCTGGTTCATGTTTCCACTCTTTATATACAGACAGAGAGCCATGGGGTGGGGGGAATCCCTACTCACCACGTTCTCCTGGGTCTGGACATACACAGAGAAGGGGCGTGGCAGAAAGAGAGGGGGCGTGGCAGAAAGAGAGGGGGCGTGGCCTCTACTCACCATGTTCTCCTGGATCTGGCTGTTGGACACGGAGATCCTGAGCGATGCCTGCCCTGGGAAGGGAAAAGGGGCCTTTGATTAGGAGCTGGCACCAGGCAGGCCTGGCCTGAGCCAATCAGGATTCCCCTCCCCCCCCCGTATACTGTGTCCAGGGCATGAAATCCTACATGGGGAATGGCGTGTCAAGTCCCCGCCCCCTTCCCAGCCCTTAACCCTGATCCCCAGGGAACTGCAGCATCTGAGGACTGAGCTCCTCCCAGCCACGCGGACGCCAAGCTCCATCCCCAGGACCGGCTCGGTGTTCCCCAGGTGAGATCGGCATCGCCCCCTGCAGGGCAATCACCTCCCACACTTGGGACGCTGCCTGGCTAGGCCCAGAAGGGTCTGACAGGATGCTGGTGCTTCGGGCTGGGCTCCCAGACGATCCAAACAGGGACCAGCCTGCACTGGGATGGGAGACACCCAGAGCGCTGCAGGGAGCGGTGATGGTGACCCGATAGGTGATGCTCTTTAGGACCCC